>NW_026557911.1:0-56596 GCF_026930045.1 Uloborus diversus | reverse complement strand
TCTGGTTACTAAAGTTTTGAAAGACTTGCAGCCGAGTAAGTTTGGTATTTATTTGCAATTTTGCCTTAGCACCCGCTTTAAGTTTCTAAAAATGGATAACTGTATACATTTCTGAATTGCTTTTGAAAGTTTCTTTATTAAATCCAAAAATGTGCCTGGCTGTTATTGGGAAGGTCTGAATTCTTCAGAAATATTCTACGTTAATTTCGGGAAAAAAATAAAGATTTTTTGTGGAAAACATACTCTTCTAATATATCACAACTCCGTAAATGACATTTCCAACTTTACTTCAAGATAAATGATGAGCTGCAGGTGCGTATCCAGAGAAGATATTCTGATACTTTCATTCCTAAACTCAGAATTTTTTCTTTTTTAGCCACAGAAAAGAACTGAAACTTACCACAACCTCAACCAAAATGTAGCAATTTCTCCGAAGTTAAAGAATAAATTTGATAATATTTAAACTGACAAAAAGCCCTACCTAGTGTTAAAAACAAACTGGAAACTGGTGTGCATAATTTAATCAGCTCCAGTTTTCTTCAAAATTAACTGATCTGACCAAATTTAAAACAATAATTTCGATATGATTTTGTCAACCTCGGAGTTATTTTACGGACTCTCTGTATATTTATGACTGTCCCGAGAGACCCCATCTGGTTAGTCATTGCAATGACAGGAATAAGGGGCCCTCGGGTGTAATGTATATCTGTGCTATTGAAATTTGAGTGTAACTAGCTTTAATATTTTCAAAATTTATCATTATTTTTTAAAAAACGATTATTTACTATTTAAGCTGGACGTTGTTGGTTAGTTTATCACCTGTGGACAATTGCAAGGATGAACAACGTACGGGGGCAGATTTAGGCAAGAGGGATCCCAGGGGCCAAGGGAGCCCCGGTCAAAAGGATATCAACGATTTTAATCCAAAGCAAATACTTTGTTTTCTTTTTTCAAAGGTGCCAGAGGATATTCCCTTTTGTTTTGCCAGCTGGAGGGTCTCCCAGCTTATTAGTATTTGTTAGTTAACAATAAAATGCATAATGTGCATTTGGGGTCATTATGAGCAAATATTAGTATTGGTTGCGATAATTACATGTTTAAATCTATTGCATACTTACATTTTTAATATGAACACAAAATGCTTAGACTGCTGAGTTTTTTTCCCACACAAATAAGAGACACTAGTTACTTTATTTTATTTTGTTAAAGAACAAACTTTCGAACAATTTTACTGCTCCAATCTCAGAACTGATAAGAAACTCAAAAAATATTGGAAATTCTAAATAATTGGACAATTTGATTACAAGTTGTCCAGATTAAGGCCTTCTTTTAAAGGGGGGGGGGGCAGATACAGTCACCATATTGACCAATCATTCCCTTCCTAACAAGTATATATATATAATATATATATATATATATATATATATATATATATATATATGTTATATATATATATACGCATGTTATCACCAAGCAAAAAAAAAAAAAAAAAAAAAAAAAAAAACTAAGCCATTAAATATTTTAAATTTGAATGTGTCAGAAGATCTATACAACTTTATTCGATGTCAAATCGCGGATATCCCAAAATTTGCCATAGCGAATGCGCATGTTGCGCGCGGACTAAGCTCATTAAAAGTCGTGCTTAAATTAATTGCAAAAATTTTTTTCAGCTAAACAAATTACTGCAAAACACGGATATCCACACACGTATTTCATATATTTTTAATTCATTATGTGTTGTTTGTGAAAAAATCCATTAATTTAGAAAATAAGCAAACCAATAAAAAAGTGCTATTTCTTGCTTTTAATTAAAAAGTTGTGCCGTATTCATATGCGTACAGTTTCATATAATTTGTCACGTAAAATATTGTAATGGTTTAACCCCAGTTTCGCCCCGACATTTAAAATTTCTTCCCTCCGTAAATATATCAAAAATGAAAAACAGGAAGAAAATAAATTTTGTATCGGCGAAACTAGGGGGGGGGGGGGGGAGGACAGCATTCTAATTTCATTCATTAATTTGTTTCTCTGCTTAAGTATAAACAAACAACATAGAATCTGAAAACAGAAAGCCCAATGAGCTAAGTCTGCGCGCATGCGCGGTCGCTGTGGCAAATTTGTGATATCCGCGATTTAACGTCTATTGCAACTGTTTGGATATGTTTTAGTCTTGATTGAATTTCATTTCCTAAGACAACTTTGGAATAACTGTTAGATCTGTTCTAACCTTGCAATTGCAGTCCAAGATAAACAAACCCTATGAGCTGAGAGTAAGTGCACAAGAATTTAGGGAAAATTAGTGATTTTCAAACTTTAATTACTCCGGCCCATGATGTCCCTGGGGGTTGAATTTTTGTATATGTACTCAATGGCCCCCCAAGAATATGTATACAAAAAATCATTACCGTAGTCCCACGGGGGGCTGTCATAGAACCCCGGGAAGGTACAATTTGGGGGGTAAAAACGAGGGGGGAAGGGGGAGGGGGGTCAAATGGCACAAAAGGCACATCAGTAGGGCACAAGGAATGTGTGTGCGAAATTTCAGCTTGATTCCTTTTTTCGTTTGGGCTGTAGCCCTGTCAAAGAAAGCGAAAACTTTTTGGAACAGCGATTTTATAACTTTAATACCTCCTCCCCCTGATGGTCTAGGGGATTGTATTTTGGTTTACGGCGTCAGGGGCCACTAGAAATTAAGTGTACCAAAAATCAACTCCGGGGGTCTTCATGGGGCTGAGATACAGAGGGGTGAAAAACCCAAAAAACCCCAATTCGTTCTGTCGCGTAATCTTGTTCTTGGTCGCTTTATTTTCTTTCGTCTTTGGCGGTGGATTTGCTTCTGTTGGCTGCTGACGTTTGGTTTCCTTGGCGGGGCGGGATATATATATATATATATATATATATATATATATATATATATATATATATATATATATAATATATATATATATATATATATATATATATATATATATATATATATATATATATATATATATATATATATATATGTTTTTTTATGTCAATTATGCACGAATGAGAGTAAGTATATTTAAATGCCTTTTCTGGAATTTAATACAAAACTGAAAGAATAAACGAAAAATAAAACATGAACAAAAAGTAAAACATTAATCAACCGCCTACACTAGTAACAAAAATTTGAACCTCATTTTATTAAATGGCAACAGCTAAAAGCAAAGTTAACACATTAAATTCTCTGCGTTTTGGGAAAATTTATGCTATAAAAGAGGCACGCACTGGTCGTATAGATATGATTTTATTACGAATAATTACGATTAAAACTTCGTCAAAAAGATCATTATGGCAAATCATAAGAATGGTGTTGGAAAGAAAGTGAAGTACGTGTTGCCACATTAATGAACTTTAATTCGTTAAATATTTGTCCTTCATTGAAAATAATGGGTACTTTCTTCAATTTGATTGCTCCCGAGGTAATCTTTACTCATTGTTGCTTCAATAAATGCTGGCTATTAATATTTTATACCTGAACGAATTATGCTGAGAAAAGTTTTTCTCTCATGTAAAATTTATCATTATAATTGAAAATTTTAATTTGGTAGGATTTTGTCGTACACAGTTAGTAGAATGGAGTATCTTCCACTTGTACTCAACAGAAGGAGGAAAATATTTTCAAAAGGACATCTGAGGTCAAGTTAAGAAGACACTTTCGCATTTTTTTCTCTAGTTAACTAATATTTTGTCGTTGTTGTTACAAATAAAAGATGACAAAAATTCAAATTGAAAAAATTAGTTTTTGATCGCGTCTAAGAAATCGATAACATGTTAAAAATATTACAAAAGCAGTGAAAACACTTGCAGTTACAGAAAAGACAAAAAACAGAAGCAAAAAAAAAAAAAAAAAAGCTTAGGACATACAAGTTTAAAACAATGCAGATATCAAAAGGTATTTTATATTTAATGACAAAGAATTCAAAAGAAGTAGAGGAAAATAGGTTGGAAAAGAGAAATGTAGTCTTAATGCAATTAGCGGACATTATTAATCAAAGAGAAAATACTAGAAAAATGCCTTACATTTAAACAAAGTCAGAAAAGCAAAATAAAAGTTAGGACAAATTGATAAATAGCACAAATGAGTAGTATGCAAGGACAAGAAAAGAAGTTTAAAAGAAAATTCAGTGATAATTAGGTTTCTATAAATGTAAATTAAAAAAAAAAAAAAAGGTTTGAAAAGTACAGATGAAAATTAGCGGACGACGGTCAAAGGGACAGACTACTTCAGTAATATTTTTCATTACTTAAGAAAACTGTAAGTTCTACTTTCCCATAAGTTTGTGAAAGCATATGTTTCGCGGTAATACATTATATTCAATAAATGCAAACGCGAATTATGTAGTATACGCTCAAATGTATCACAGAACTCATATAACACTTCGAACAATAAAACTTATTTCCAGAACTTAACGAAAGGATTCATTTGCGTCCTTAATGGAAAGGAACATTGTTGATGATGAGAACATTTAATTACATGTCTTTCCATGGAATATTTCTACAGACGATTGCAAAAGTGGTTTTGGAGTAGTATTTTACAAAGAAATAATTCCGTAATAGAAATAAAACAAATTTAAAACGAAACCTTTAGTTTGAATCAGCATTTTATTAGGAAATAATAAAAACAATGCAAGTTATTTGTGATTGTGAAATCATTTTTCAATTGAATCAGATTAGCATTGACTATACGTAATTAATTTTAAATGAATAATAGGAACGGAAGATTACCGATATTAACAATTTTTTAGTAAGTTTACACAAAATAATTTTCCAAAATTTTCTTTTGGTTTCAGTTTCAATCGGAAACTATATACTGAATTTTGCTTAAAAATCCATAGCTATGTAAAATTTTACAAAGAACCTATCACCATACATTTAAATTTTTCGTTTAATTTCTTATTTATATTTCTTTTTTGAAGCTTAATGAAATTATTTTGATGGTAACACAACAGAAGCGTTTATTGGATTACGAAAATATGTGCTGATTTTTTTTTCTTTCTCTGTTTCAAAACGCGGTTCATGATCTTCATACAAACACAGTCAATAATTTTTAGTGCTACAAATCAAAACTAGTTCTGCCGTGGACAGGTAAACGGCAGTAGCTGAAGAAATGAATTTTCAAAATATTTGAAGCATTTTGGATTCAATACTAACAATAGGAAAATAATTTAATTCGGATTTTTTTTTCGCGCTTTTTTCAGCGGAAACCAATGAAGCAAGCTTGCACCACGAAACTAAAGTAAAACAGATGACAAAAATGCAAAAAAGTAAAAAAAAAATATAAAATGCAGTTACTGCCCTTTACTTGCACATGGCAGAGCTTTGCAATGAATTTTAGCAAAAAATAACAACTTAGTTCCTAAAATGCGATTTTCAATAAGACAGAAACTCCCGTTATAATTAAAAATTCGTATTTTATATAATATGAAACCAAAGTTAAGAATTCTAACAAATAATGCGACTCAGTTTATGTGCACAAATATTTTTTCTACTCGTTTTTACCATTGTAAAATTAATATTTCACTAAAAGAAAAAAAATATTAAGTAAATATTACACGTTACGTATAATTGTTATTTAGCTATGTTACGAACTAAAGTATTCTTTGCTCTAGTATTTACACAAGAGGCTGAGGTCATCGTAAAGATACATTTTTCTACTAAACTGTTTAACTTCGAGCTTTAGTTTCGAAATTATATAGTTCATTAACACAGAGCAATGCTAATATATATATATATATATATATATATATATATATATATATATATATATATATATATATATATATATATATATATATATATATATATATATATATATATATATAGATAGATATAAAATGATAGTCAATGACAGTAAAAACTTGTGACTCATTCAAAATAAACAGTCAATAATATTAAAACTCCTTAGGACACCTTATTTATTCCTATTTGAAGTTTGCTAAACTAAAACTGCATAAGTTTCAAAATTAAGCAAAGGCTAAGTGTTATTTTAATGCCGTTTTAAACATTTTTTACTCCAGTTTTAATTCTCTACTCCTGTAATTTTCATATTTTTAAAACCTGTTAAAATAAAAACTTATAATTCTACTGTAATTGAAATTTAACGCGATTAATGCATAATAAAACGAATCATATTTTGGCTGCAAAACTTAATATGCATTTTTATAACTACTGGCTATAAATATAAATTCCTGAAGTAATAAAGTATCAAAAACTCTATCAATACCATTGCTTATGAAAAGAATAACGATCAGATGTAGAGTATGACGTCATCAGAAGTATATTTGCGTGCCAGTTTCCAATTTTGGGAACACAAGCACGCAATGAAATTGACCTTCTGTTACGAGTGAAGATATTTCTATTGTTCCGGAACTTTTCGGTCCGTAACAGTCGTTTTAGAGTATCATTTTGAATGGGATTCCATCACAAATTATAATTGCTTAGAGGGTAAGTTGTTTGACTTTGCAAGCCAAAGATATGAGATGAAAATTTCCATTTTAAAATGCTATCAAGGGGAGTTGTATTTCTGAAAGTAGTTATCAATTCAGCCAAACTGAGGAGGCATTTGTTGCGTTCTCATCAGTCAAGTAAGTTGTTGAAACTAAAGAGGTTGTTATTGAAAATACTTTTTAGTTTTATTTTATAAAATATGAGTATAATTTGAAATTAAAATATGTGTATCATTAAGAAGTCTTGAACTGAACATAAAAAAATACGTTTTAACAAAAATTTAGTGAACATTAGAGGTCTATTAATTTATAAAGTAAAATGAGGTCTAAAATGAAAATGTGATAAAATAACTGTCGGTTGTCAAATGGAGCATTTCGATAATATTTGTCATTACTTAAGGATAACCTAAAAAGACCTACAGTGCTGGCCAAATTATTAGGCTAAGACTGTTTTAAAAGCAAATTCTTTATTGATTACTTAACTATAGACACATTAACGAACAGTGAAATAATTATCTAATATTAAGTATTCATTCCCTTGTTCTTGATGAGCACTTAAAATCTTTTTGGCATACTTTTCACAAGGTTTACACCATTTCTTAAATTTTTAAAAAATGAGGTAAAAAATTGTTTATACATACTATTATATATATATATACTCACATACACATACTCACTAATTACCTAAAACTAACTTTAAATATAACAGAACACACTAATAAAAAGAACTAGTGAACAGCTTAAGCTGATTGAGGTTAGGTTCCTGTCAGGTAGATAAACAAAGAACATAAACAAAGCAGACAGTGCTGCCACATGCAAAAATTAAATTATGCTACAATAACGTAATAATTAGAGTACAGTATGTACCAGGGGCGGACTGGCTGACTTTGGCTCAGTCGACAAAAGAATATTTTGGCCCACTTCCGTAAATTAGTCGAGCAAAGACATTAAACTACTACTAGTTCCTATTTTTCTTTAAGTTCCTAAGTCAAGATTTAAAGTTCTAAAATAGAAAATTGCGAAACGTAAAATATAGCTAACACTGACACATTTTTTATGTGCCTTGAAAGGATACTTATGGTTATATGCCTGAAATGGCACATCTTTAGGCTTCTATACTGACAACATGGGAAGGACACGAGGAAAAAGATGAGGAACCAGGTAAATCCTCCGGAATTTTTTTTTGAAATTGGTTGATCTATATAGGGCTAAGAAAAGAATCGGGACACGGGGTTTCTAGTTCTTTTCCAAGCGTTATTTTCAAACTTGATGTCAAAAAAGGCAATTTTACAATTTTCGGTAGCGTTAAAGGAGAGGGAAAACAAGGGGTTCCCCCACAATTTTGTTTTCTTAACTTTTTTTTATTTCAAAATTAAAATCCATTTTAGTCTGTCTTTGTTTACAATAGAATGTCGGGGGCTCTTCCCAGAAATTCTCCGAAATGGGAAGCTTTAGAAATGCAATTTTATGCTACCCTTAGAAAAATTAATGGAACAGCATAGCAAGCTCTTTTTAAAAAACGTTTAGAGTTTGAACTATTAAAAAACGCAAAACTAACTTTGGTCACGTTTGAGAGAATAGGAGGGTCAGTGATCTCATTTGGAAGTATTTAAAAACTGAAGTATACTTAACCCAATTTTAAACTATATTTCGTTACTATAGGGAATCTGGCGACTCTCCTTCGAAATTTTCCGACATTGAAATTTTAAAAATATAATCTTATAATATGTTTGAAAACATTGAAAGGAAAAAAGAAAGGTTTCCCCCAAGATTTTTTAGAAGGGCACCGTGTCCTTCCGCTTTTAAACTAACCTTCGACCCCTGTCCTTGAAACGTCATTCTTTCGTTTCAGTCATTTATCCACAAGAATCTGATTAGAATATATCTGAATGTTTTTTGCATTACCTTTAAAACTAAACATCAAAAAGCTTTTTAATATTTTAAAAATAATTACTATCGAAAACACTTGAACTTTGTATGTACCTAGTATACAAAAAAGTAAAAGAAGCACCTTTTTTATTCAACAAAACTTCTCTATCCTTTTATCCCTTTTATCTGAAAGCGCACTGCCCCTTTTTTGGTCTGGAGGAAATGCTAGTTCTCTCTGGGCATTTTTTTCTGAAACTGAAATCAATTTTTGGCTATACAGTGCAAATAAAAGGGTTACGAGGCTCTCCCATGAAAATTTCCATAAGTGAAATTCTAAGCTATCTTTAGTGACTTTAAGGGAGTGCCTAAGGTTCGAAGACTTTAACTATTTTTTGATATTTAAAGGGGTCCAGAAAACAAAATGTGTCAAATTTTGCATTTTTTTTTCTATCATTAAAAAAAAAAAATCTGTCTTTTTCTACTTAAAAGGGCGTTTGAATCTTGTTTCTATCTTAATTAGAACGAAAGATATATTTACTTTTGTTGCATTTTTTTAACTAATATTATATTTAACTTTAAAACTTCAAACGCGTTTCTCTCCATGATGCAATTTTTCCGGATTTTTCGCATTCAAACTCTTATAAGTCAAGAACTGATAAAGATAAAGTAATGAAATTTGGAGCATATGTTTTTCATACAGTTTACTTTGATTTTTATACGGTGAATTTGAAAAAAAAAACATTACTTCAAAAAATATGATTTTTTTTTTAAAAGTAACTTTGAAATATTTTCTTTAAATATTTTCTATTTTTATTGAATTAACATTTTCTAAATAGTCGAATAAAAATTAAAACTTAGGTATTTGTGCATAGTTTTTTTGAAAAAAAAATTGAAAATTGACCAAGAATATTTTGAGTTTTAACAATTGAAAGCAATAACATTTTTTCAGAAAACAATAACTAAATTTAAATATTTTTTTAAAAATAATTATGTTATGATTTTGCGAATCAAACTGACGGTGAATCAGTGAAAAAAATTCTAAAAATTCAAAACTTAAAAGTGTTAAATACCATTTTTTTTCCAAAATGTGTCCCGGACCATTTTAAATCTGTAATACACAATTTCCTTCTTGGGCCTTGATGCAAAAACCAAGAACCAGGTAAGTCCAGACTCACTCATTTTTGGTAAGACCAATAAATAACATTAGTGTACGATCGGAAGGCTAATACCTTTTCCACATTATTTACTACAAAGCAGAGGTCTAATCTTACATTTGTGACCCGTTGTTGCACCAATCGAAACAATCAATTCTCCGCACGCAAAAATGAATTTTTAAAAAAGGAAAAGTTTGGGCATCAAAGTCCTCAATTGTAGACTTAATACTATCGTGACTTTAGGACTACAAAGGGACCTCATACATGAAATACCATAGGGACCCAGGGTTACCAACTGCTCCGCATTTTGCGTAGTTGGTGCGCAAAAATGGCGAAACTCCGCGGCTTCGCAAAGAAGTTCTTTTGCTCCGCATTAACCTGCCGAAGTTTTCCAGCTTAAATTTTGCTATTTCATCATAACAAACATGTAAATATGGGATATTAAAGATGCTTATACTCAAAGATTGAAATTGTGCATAAAGCTGTTTTATTAATTTAGAAATAATTATTTTCATACTAGTGCTTAAAATAATTTTTAATGAACTAAAAAAAATCAGTTAAGTGGTTTTAGTTAATTTTATTGATTTTTATACAAAAATCCGAACTGCTCCGCAAAATTTTAAATTACTCCTCAAAATCAGCACAGATGCTCCTCAAATTGTTTCTCCAAGGTTGGCAACCCTGGGACCCCGTTAAGTCTAAGCCTGGCCCTGATTACAACTAATGTTGCTCAAAAATAAATAAATAAATAAATAAAGAGAAAAAAATCTTACCCCCCCCGCCTTGCCTCCCCTGGAAATCAGGCCTAAATAAGCCTATGTTCAGGATCTTGCCCTTCTAAGTTGAAATTTTGTCCTGTTTCAGATTCAGTTTATCATAGTCCAGACTTGCTTTCCCGATGCGATTCTGAGATGAAAATACTCCTATAGCGATAAATTACATTAGATAATGAAATCGATTGCCTCAGTTGAATCTTCCGCAACCAGTGAATATCAGGTCAGGGGCATGTACAGAAATTTTTGAGGCCCGTCACAAATGACTTTTACGGGCCCCCCTCCATTTTGTTTACCACTACGTCCCTACTGTATATTTCACCCCTCATTTAAAAAATCTCGGGCCTCCTTCAGGCTCGGAACCGGACCAACAGATGTTCCTTCTCTCCCCCCCCCCCAACCTTGTGCATGTCGCTGCTCATGTATCAAAACCCCAAAGCAAGGCCCACACATTTATAGCAAGGCCGGGGCCGCTTTGTCTAGTGGTGCAGGCCATCGTTGTTAATAGCCGTACTAATATAAGATTTTTGAAAGCTCTTTTTTCGTCCCGGGCCCTTTTTCAGGCCACGCCGGACCCTAATTTCTCTGGCCCCCTCCCGTTTCCTCAATGTGGGAGCCATGAACCCCAGAGCTCTAAAAACTAGAGAGGAAGTTGAGAAAGAGAGGAAAGCATTCGCAGCTGCGGACTTCGGCTATTTACTTTTGCCCCTGCTAAGGATGGGAAAAAAATTAACCTGCTTCCAAACACTTTTTTTGCCATAGAGTGAACAAACTTAATTTTTTCTTCTATTATTAAGCTTTTTTTTATAAGTGAACTAAATGTATTAAGTTCAATAAAAAATTGCTTAAAGTGGCCCGCTCGGCCGTTGGTCTAGTCGGGAATCCCTGACTAGTCGACCTGTCCAGTCCGCCCCTGATATGTACTGTGCTTTAACAGTAAAATAAATAGTATTTTAGTACAAATATTGTACAAAAAACAAAAACAAAAAAAAACTTTTTAGTCTAATAATTTGGCTAGTCCTGTACGTTCGGATACTAACTTACTACATTTTTTTAATTAAAAATTGATTAAAAGCAGGAAATTTAAAAAAAAAAACATAATTATTTTATTATAAAATGTGTAAAAGTGGGAAATTGGAGCAAAAAAAAAAAAAAAAAAGCTAATTTTACTCTTCATGCCAAACAGTCTATACTCATTTCGACTGAATATAGTTAAAAATCCTGCCTGATTTAAGTTACTTCATTACTTACAGTCATTCCTTGGATGATATGGAATTAGCAAACGCCCAGTTAAGACGAGTCTATCTGGATGAGGGGGGAAAAGTAAAAATGTAATGCGTGCAACGCTGCTTAATTTAGAGGCTAACATACATCTGTAAAAGCTGTCATCATTGAAAACTATTAGATGAGTCCATTATTGCCACCTGAAAACCGGATATTCGCCTTTCTACCTCATCGGTGGTCAGACTATCCCCGTATTTTCAACTAAATTTTCAAATTATGAGGTCTGTTGCAAGTGAAAATATCGAAAAAAGTAGTTTTTCAGAAAACGCATTTAAAGATTTCTCTTACGTTAATATTAATGTTTTAGACAATTTTTGAAATTAAAATCATCCATTTTAGCAGTTTATGAATTTTTCAACTATACTAGTCAATACTGCTACTTTTTAAAAACTTTTGTTTTTCCTGGTCTTTGGGTTTTGTGGAGTCTTTAAATTCAACTTACTGTATTTACGATATCACTTCCGATGTACTTAATTGGCTATAACTTCGTTTCTAATTATCGAAAAATAAAAAGCAAAACATTTCTAGAGTCCTAAAAATCTATTCTTTTACAAACTAAAATTTACAAAAGCGATATTTCTTTTCAAAAATGGTTATTTTAGGGCAGACAGCCCCTTAAGAACGCCCCAGATTCTACTTTCTCAAAAATTTGTGAAAAATGTATTACAAGAAAATGCATGACATTCAATAAATGCGAGCGCGAGAAAAGTGATTTTCACTCAAATCTTTCAGCAAGACACGTATAACTTTTTAAACGACAGAACTTATTCCTAGAACTTAACTAAAATGATTCATTTGTGCCCTTAATGGAAATGAACATTGTCGATGATGAGAGCATTTAATTGCATGTCTTTCCATGGAATATTCTACAGACGACCGCTAAAGTAACATTTTTAAAAGAAATTATGCTGTTTGTTTAGTATTCGAGGGCCCCTAGCAATAAATAATGTAGCGAATAAACCCATGATGAACAGATACAATAGAATTTTCAATTTAAAAAAAGAAACTTTTGTTTTGAACGCTTAGTATTTTATTTGCATACAATTGCAAGCAATGCAAAACATTATGCTGACATTTATTTTCAACAAAAGCTCATGGGACCCAACTGTAAAATTAAATATAATTCAAACAGGATAGTTTCATGTTAAAAATTCAAAGTGATTAATTTTAAATAATGTTCTCAATAAGTACGATTTTTATCAGTCTCTGAATAGATATCTAGGATAAAAAAAGCATTAAATGCAAGATTTAAATTCATTTATGATTTAACTTTGAAGATAGTATTTCCTTTAATATGCTTGTTATTTATATTAAAAGTTAAAATCAATGTGTCAGAAATAATTTATTTCGAAAATTTTACCAAGTGCATTATTTAGACTGCATCACTTTGAAAGTAAGAATATTTTATAGATAAAGTCAACGATTTAAAAATGTTTGTGCTATCTTTTGGTAATACAGGGTGCAGTAAAAAAAATCTAAAAGAATAAAATCTGAAACAACTTCATTAAAAATAAATGAATTAGCAAAATATAGTAAATAATGATAACAGTGGACCATTTAATGCATAAATTTTATTGGTTTGAAATTGGCACATTTTTGCAGCGATTCAGAGGCACAACGTTTCCTTAAAGATAAATGATCGTTGTCTGTGGTTTATATCTAATAAGTTTAAACTTTCTCAAAAATTCCAAGCACCAAGATGGTCGATTGGCAAGGCACCGGACTCGTAACTGGAGAGTTCTGGATTCGAATGCAGCCGGTCGAAGACGTGTGTGACTCTGTCACTCCATGTCCAGTGATGATGACTGGGTCACATTAAATATGTATTGGTCACAGTGACTCAGCGAAGGGGGGTTTGGGGGTAAATTCCCCCCTCCCCCAAAAGAATTGGTTTTAACATAAATACAATTTCTAATACAATAGTTATGCAAATGAAATGGCTGTTTTGATCAAAAAATCCTTTTAGAAAGTTTTGATCAAAAAAAAAAAATCTTTCCGACCGTATTTTTGATCAAAAAGAAACCACCAGTAGGTATTTTTAATCAAAAATCTTCTACAGAGGGTATTTCTGGCTGCGCTAGAGCTTGGTCATCAAGTACTTCACCTGAATCAATACATCAGGGGATGCTGAGCCAGGAGTTGTTCAGCTTCTGGTTCCATTCTAAATTTTGAAATGTTGATAGATTTTCCATCTACCGTGTGCAGTCTGAACCATATCAGATATTAACTTAATGGTGCTCGTTAAAACGGAAGCAATCTCACTGCCCTTTAATCGACTAGCAATGGCTACTCGGAATTAGTAACAACAACAACAACAACAAAAAATCAACAGTTCAAGCCCGAACGGATCAGTCGACACAATAATAAAAAGCTCACACGGGGTGAAAAGTTTTGTAATAATGTAGAGTATCATAATAAGCAAGATTTATAACCTACACATTGACATATACAATAGGTAGTATACTACTGTATGTAGTAGCTGTGCCATTAAACGGAAGCAATCTCTCACTGTCCTAAATCGACTAACAATAGCTACTCGGGATTAGTAACAACAGCAACAACAAAAATTGAGTTGTTCAAGCCCGTACGGATCACTCAACACAATAATAAAAAGCTCACACGGGGTGAAAATTTCTGTAATAATGTAGATTATCATAATAAGCAACATTAATAAACTACATATTAACATATACAATAGGTAGTATACTAGTGATTGTGCAAGTAAACGGAAGCAATCTCTTACTGCCCTAAATCGACTAGCAATGGATACTCGGGATAAGAATCAACAACAACAACAAAAATTCAGTTGTTCAAGTTCGGACGGATCGCTCGACATAATAATAAAAAGCTCACACGGAATTTTGGTAATAATGTAGACTATCATAATACGCAACATTCATAACCTACACATTGACATATACAATAGGCTGGTGTTTGGGCCATTAAACGGAAGCAATCTCTCACTGCCCTAAATCAACTAGCAATGGATACCCGGGATTAGTAACAACAACAACAACAACAAAAATTCAATTGTTCAAACCCGTACGGATCACTCGACACAATAATAAAAAAGCTCACACGGAATTATTGTAGTAATGTAGACTATCATAATAAGAAACATTAATAAGTTACACATTGACATATACGATAGGTAGTATACTAGTTGCTGTGCCATTACCAACGAAAAATAATCAAATTTTCTCTCTTGTGCACAATAATTCGCACATAACTATATTCTTAGAGGTAGATCTCTTCAATTAATATAAATCACAAAAAGAGTAATTCTCAAAGTAATACTTTTACCCTCTTCCTTAAGGATTACAAATCCTTGATCTTATTCCTGAGTATCAGAGTAAATAATACTTATCACTGAAACATTCTGTAACGTTCAGTACTGGCGATTACTATGCAATACAGTATGCCTCATTTACTGAATTGATATCAGTATTAGTGCATAGTGTTGAGTTTGGAGATTCGTGATGTTCGTGAAATGTGCTAGGCTATTTGTGACACTCTCAAATTAAGCTGCCACCCCAATTATTCTACCCCGAGTAAACCCACTTGACTAAATTCAAACAAATAACCATTCGAGTGGATACAGTTATGGACCATGTTGTCTCCTTTTATCTAGGGCCCACAGATCATGCAGTATGCTGGTACGCGTTTTTGTGCTTTCGGTCTTATTTAGGGCTACAGTGGACACATTTTTTTTCAATAATCGATCTAGATACCTAAAACTTTGTGTGCTTGTGTATTAATTGCAGCTAAAAGAATTAAAAAAAATTGGTGCAAAAAATAAATACTGTTTCAGAAATAGAAAATTTAAAAAAAAATAAATAAACGAAAAGTTTACAAGTCTCAAATTACTCCCTGCGGCACATTTGTTTTTGTAAACTTTAAATTTTTCAATTTTTTTTCAATCATTAATCATAATGACATTAATTTATGAATAGCATGTAATGTTTTATCAGACAATTTATAAAAATGGCTAAAAATGAAAATTTATGCGAAAATTTCATCAAATACGGTGATTGTAATAGCAAAAGATTTAAATTCCTAGTTTTACATAACCGTCATTACTGAAATGCATGCATACAACTATAACTAGATATTATCCGAATGTGTTTCTAAAGTTTTACTGTAATCCGATAAATATTTTGGTGCATGGAACATTTTAAGTTTATGTTTTATGTAAATACTGACAGCATTGTATACGTGCTGCAAAATATAAACTAAGGGGCGTCATCACGGATGCACAAAACAGAACTAACCCATAATTCATTAAACAATGCATGTAATGAAAAACATCTTGTTGTCATGAATGCAGTAGCTGGTAGTATTAAAAAAAGGCTAAACAATTTTTTTTTGCTAAATTTTTAGCATTTTTAGTGTCTACTGCAGCTTTAAAGAGAGAAAAAAAATCAAAAAATGAAAGTACAATATTAAGATAAGTCAAACTTAAAAAAAAATATTTGCATGCATTTTAGCTTTAATGGTAATTTTTATGTAATTTGCTATTTCTCACAAACTTTTATGTGGAATGAGAGATCATTTTTTCCTTTTAATGGCTCATATAATCAAATCGAAAACGTCCTTTAAATGCTTGTAACATTTTTTTTTTACGAATGATTTAAACTGAGAAACAAACAGCTTGATAATAATGTTGTAACCTTTTTTTTCCATATAATAACGCTATTTGAAGTTAATCAATTAATTAATTATTGGGTGAGTGCAAAAGTTCGTGCGGAGTCTGTGAAAGAAAGTCATACAGTGATTAGGCAAGCAAAACTCTTTATTCAATCAATGATATATTCTCCATCGTTGTCTATAATCTTCTTCCAACGTTCTGGCAGCATACGGATGCCCCGATCATAAAAACTGCGTGGTTTAGATTCGAAGAACGAAGACACGACGTTTTGTAAGGCATTCAAAGAGTCAAGTTTTTTTTTCATTAAAATGATTTTGCAATGACCAGAATAAGTGATAATCCGATGGTGTGATATCAGGAGAATACGGTGGATGAGTTAGGACATCCCATTTCAAGCTGTTCAGTTTGCGTAGCGTCTGTCTTGAAACGTGTGGTCTAGCGTTATCTTCATGAAAGACTATGCCTTTGCGATTTGACAAACTCGGACGTTTCTGTCTTATTTCTCGGTTCAGATTAGTTGATTGACGACAGTACTTGTTTGAATCAATCGTTTGGCCGGCGGGGAGAAACTCAAAATAAATTATACCCTTGCAATTCCACCAAACACAGAGCATCACCTTCATCGGCTGCAAACTGGCCTTCGCCATTGCGTTCCCATGTTCACCTGCTTGTTTCCATGTGCGTTTGTGCTGAACGTTGATGTATAGGACCCATTTTTCATCGCCCGTCACTAATCGATCCAAAAACGGCTCGTTTTTGAGCCGCTCGAGTAAAGATACGGCAGCAAAAATTCGCTGGATTTTGTTGCTCTCGGTCAACAAATGGAGCACCCATATATCGAGCTTTAAATCGAATCCGATTTTTTTTAACGCCGAAAAGCGGTTGATCGGTCAACGTTAAGTGCTGTAGCAACTTTCTCTGTTGAAATTCGCGGAGTAATCTGAATTAAAGAACGCAAAACGTCGTCATCAATGCCGGAGGGTCGACCTGAGTGTGGCTCGTCTTCCAGCTTAAAGTCTCCGCAACGAAATTTTGCAAACCATTTTTCCACAGTTCATTTAGCTGGTGCTTGATCTTGATAAACGTCTTGAATGTTTTTGACGGCTGCTGCAACGTTTATTCCATTCCGAAACTCGTAAAGCATAACATGCAGTAAATGCACTTTATCAACACTCATTTTAAAAGTAATTTTTATCGAAGCAGTTTGTATCTGCACAAATTATTTTGATTGGAATGAAAGCTGCACACGTCACCTTTCCAACGATCTGACTTACGTAGATAGTGGCATTAATGACAACACGTTACGCCCGTTTTAACGCCATCTATTGCAACTCCGCACGAATTTTTGCACTCACCCAATAATTAATTTATTTATTGCATGCATTTATTTATTATTGTTATTATTTATCTTTTTATTTATTGTATGCATTTATTTATTTATTTATTCCTTTATTTATTGTATAGATTTATTCATTATTGTTATTATCTATTTATTTATTTATTGTATATATTTATTTATTAATGATATTATTTAGTCATTTATCCATTAAAATGCTCCTTTGAGATAAGATTCTTTTACCCATTTGAAATTAATTAAAATACTTGTATTTAAATAGAAAAAAGCAATGTCTTGTTGCCTTCAACATTTCAATGATTTTTAAGTTCATTTCGATAATAAAATTCACTCATATCTTAGAGTGCATAGTCGCGTTTCATGTTTGTAACTTTTCTGAATGAAATAAATTCAATCAATCTCTTAATTGAGAAAACGAAAAAATGACCTTTTTTTAACGAAAATTCAGAAGCAATTGCATTATTTTCAGCTTTCAACTAGATTCTTTTTTTTACCAAGTTGAATCTTGTTTGTACTTTACAATGTTAGAAATTATTGAAATGGTAAATGATAGTTAGTGAATCGATAGTAAGTATTTTCAAAAATTAGTAACGGGCATTGAAATTTTTCTGCACATTACTTTTATTTTGCTGAGATTTTCAAATAGTATTTTAACTTTCATCGATTTAACTTTCGTACTTAGTCAAAAGTATTTTCTGTTTTTTCTTCGTTTTAAAATACGTATTTTTTCCATGCCATTTTTGAATTACTTTGAAATATCATAATTATTTTGTCTTAGTTTTTTAGACACTAACAATTACAAAATATAGTATAATATTATGCATTTAAAAGCATTTGATATTGTTATGAACATTTCGGAATTGTTTTATAAATATTGTTTTATGTTCTGAATCAAAATATCGGATGTTTTGTAGATATATTGTACAATACTTAAGAAATTTCAAACGCAATAATACTACTTTTAAAAACCCTGAATAATACTTTTTTTCAGAATGTGATCCATCGAAATTTAAAGGAAGAATACTCCAATGCGTGAAAAATCCTAAATTACAATTATTTCAGGTTTGTAGAGAGGCTAGACATGAAGTTTTTGCATTGAGGTTACTTCTCTTTTTATCAAAACACACATAGGGCAATTTAATTATGTTACCTTTACGCAATTGCATTTAAGAAACAAGCAATAATGATAGTGTGCGCACTTCATATGATCATTGTGAAAGAAATGTAAACTCATTCTACTAAAAATCATGAAATCACTTTTTGTTCACACGACCAACTTTCATTATTGTATAGTTATATAGAATATACTTAGTAATTTTTAACCCTTGGTGTATATTAATCACTTGACACTTTCTCAGCTTCGTTTTTTCGGTATAATATATTAGTGATATTTGTGTGTATTTATCAAAATTAGATTTTCGAGTTGAATCGTAAAGAATCGAGTTCACGTGTACAACCGTTTAGAAAACTTTTCTTTTTTAATTTATTGAGCGCAGAAACAAATTGGTGTTGCAAACGTTTCTAACCAAACACCTGTTTTTTCTTAAAATATTGCCTTTTGCTTGATTACTTTCCGTAATCGAGTTCTTAATATAGCACCACTTAATCATTTTTTCATCTTTGTCGTTTTAGTTTTAGAAAATGAAGTTAATGAAATTAGGATCTTTCCAGTAAAAAAAAGTGTTCTTGCTGTATTCTCATAATAAACGACGTAATAAACTGCAGAATTATGATGTCTTCTTTTATTTTTTTACAGAGTTTTAGTTTGTATTTCACCCTGACGTCTTTACTAAATGCATATAATATATTTTGAGAATATAATAAGATTATGTTTAGTTCTCACAGTAAGGGAAAACTGCATTTCCTAAGATAAACTAAAAATCGTAGATTGCTTAAATTTATGGTGTGAGTAATGACTCTGGTTTAGTATTTTCAAAACTTAAGAATAACCCTGTCTGCTAGGATCCCAAGTTTACATAGTTAAAATATTGAGTACTCGTACTGAGTCAATGTTTACAAGTATTCAAATTTAATTAACATTTATAAACCATAATGGTAACCAATATGAAGCACCAACTTTCTATAAGTCTTTTCTATGATGAAATATTATGATCTGTAGATGTTGCGGTTGTGACCGTGCGGTCACTCCGGTAAAATAAAGTTTAAACATATAACAAGTACAAATCATTATTTTTCAAGTAGAATTTTTTTTAAAGAAAATTGATGCTTTGTATTATAAATCGTAATTTTTTCTTGAATTCGAATATTTTAAAATTAAAAGCCGAAGTTTTAAATTCCGGGAGTAGAGTGCAAATATAAACCAAAATAAAATGTCACACCCTAGCAAAAAATGATTTAGCAAGTCTTATTCTTCGGCATTAATGTGTGCCATTTTAAATAAAAACTTTAGAAACCTCGGGGTATGCTCGAATAGAGCATCCGGTTAGCCGGCTGGTTGATTTACTGACGTCAGTGGTTAATTTGATGACGTCAGTGGCATGGGCGCCCATATGCAAAATTGAAAGGGGGGGGGGCTCAAATATTTTAGCCGTGGTTTAGTTGGATATTTTCCACGTGGAAATCGATTTCAGGGCAGATAAGAGTCATTAAAATTTGATATATAAAATGACTTTTTACAATAGTGGCTGGAGAAGAAAAGTTTTTACAGTTTTGCAAAGAAAAAAGTACTAAAAGCAAGGAAGTTATAATTTCAAAGGGGGGCTCGAGCCCCCCTTTTCCCCCTATATGGGCGCCCTTGGTCAGTGGTGATTGTCCATGGAATGTTTTCATATACGATCAGCTAACCGGTAGCTCTCTTTAAACGTGCCTGGCTAGGCGTCGTTTAACCCGTCTCTCTATTTGATCATACCGTATATTTTCGATTCCAGTTTGAGTTAAATCTATTTATCGTAAGTAATTGTGCAATTCCCACTGCCACAAATCGAAATTTTCAAGTTTATAAACTTATTTAAATGCTACGATAAAGTAATGAAAACGTAGAGAGAGATTTTTGTCCCGAAATGGCGCGGAAATTGAGGATAAAATAACATCGCGACTGCGCTAATATCATTTCAACAAGATTGGTTCGAGCAGTTCAATTCATTGTTGATTTAAAGCTGCCCATTCTTCTTGGATCATATATAATTTCAGTGTGGCATTTCATACAATGTTTCTCTTTAATACATGTAAGTTTATTATTTGAGTTTAATGGAATTGGACAGATATACTGAGATCAATACAATCCGATATTAGGAAATATCGTTTCATCAATACGGTGTACAATGAGAAAAGTTTAGAAGTTTCGTGGTGCATGATAATGATAGGACTGGCAATTTCTGGAGGAACAATTATCGAAATATGAAGAACGAATAAATAAAAGTTTTGCGAAGTCGTCGAAGAAGAATGAATAATGGAAATTTCTTGAGATTATTCCCGATATTTATGTATTAACCATTCCTCGAGATTTATTTTGGAGATAATATGATTTAAGGCGATCATTATGTTAAAAGGAAATGAGCTTGAATAGATAGTAAAAAATCCACAAACAAATCTATGGCACATCGAGTACAATATTACCATAAGTGCAAAGTTTTAATTTTTGATTTTATGGCGATTTTGCAGAGCTAACAGGGTGGACTTTAAAATGTTCTAATTTTCATAAAAAATAAAACTCCTGGATAAAGTAGAGACTCAAAATGAAAATTTCGGTATATAAACTAATTAAAAGTGTTTTCTGGCCACTTGTTGCGGAAATGTTTTTTTTTTTATTTTTATTTTTTGAATTTTCAGGTTTGCAATTATGTAAACAGTTCCTTAAAAACCCTAAATTTTTCAAATGATTCTAAAATCTGTTAAACGAAAAAGTGGAAGCTCTCCTTTTCAGGGAACGCAGCGCTCAATAATACTAATAAATTAAAAAAAAATGAAAATTTTTGAAATTGATATATTTGAGAAAAATCGAAAACATTATTTTAAACTTTTTTTTTTCAAAAGACTAGGGAAAAAAACTAAAGCTCATACTTCAAAATGTAGCATATGTTTTTAAACAAGAAAAAATATCCTTTTAAATTAAACAAACCGCAGCAAAATATATTCTACCGTTCCTGAGATAATGTACTTTAAAGATTTTGACGAAAATCCCAAGTGAGAAATCATGACAAGACCGCCATTTTTGGCGACCTTTATCTCTGCCTAGAAATTTTTTTGGACAAAAAAAAAAAAAAAAAAAAAAAAAAAAAAACGTATTTCTTATGTTTTTAACATATGTTAAATTCAAAAAAATCTGAGACCATCATGTTACAGCCCTTGCTGAATTGACATGGATTCTACCCAGAACTTCACTTCAATTGAGTACAATTGCTGATTTCAGAAGCTCTAGTCTACACTACGGCTGTTGGCTTTCTTCTTTGAACAAATCTACTTTAAAACTGATTGAAAAAAATTGATTTTTGAAGATTACTGAGAGCCAAAAATACCGAGGAAGACTATAGTAGGTTGATACTTATAGAAATACAAAAGAACTGGAGATGACCTCCTCAGTTCGATGTCCTTCGATCAAGTAAAAACTACAAGAAGTTAAATTTAGATCATCATCGCAATTATACATATTTGAATAATTTTCGCATCATATTTTTTAATTTCAAAGTCTTAGCTATTAAAAAATTACTAATTTTCTAAGTGAAACGTTGAATAAATCAGTGGCACATTTTTATATAACTATTAGTTTATTAATCCATTTTTAATAGTACTGTTTTATTTTCGTATTACTACGTTTGCTTCTATAAATTTCAAACCAAAGAAAAAATATAGTTTTGCATTTTAAAATGAAATAACTATAATTCGTAATCCGGTACTGAATCCATTTATTTATAGCTGAAATATATTTTTATAATGTTGCTTTATCATATTTTTTACTTAGATAATTTCCTGAACTCTAAAACGAACTATTCACATTAACATGCAGTTGCAGTTAATAACGTTGTTATATATTTGCTACTGCTTCAACACTTGTTCACTACATGTTAAATAAGGAAGAAAGATTATTTAGTTCTAAATGTGTTGACAGCTTCGCTAAAACTTTATTATAAAGCTTATTTTAATTGTTTAAATATAAACTCTTATTGACATCGAGAAAATTAATCGTATTGCATTGCTATCTTTCTTTTGGTTAAAACAGAATTTCGGTGTTCAAAAATCATAAAATAATCTAATAACTGGTTGATAGTTTATTCTATTCATAAAGTTTAAACTTATTAATAAATATTTAATGGAATATAATGTTTGATGGAATTATTTTCATATAATTGCATTAGCACTCCGAGTATTTTATCAAATGTTACTTTCAAAAGACTGAGCAATTCTAACATCGTGCATGAATTTAGTTTTCATTCCTTTTTTTGTTACAGGCATCGACAATTTTCTATGAAATTCCATTCATTCGTTACTTTATTAGCACTCCGAGTGTTTAGATACCCTCTTCGCATGCAAAGGTATCTTACCATACTTTCAGTCATAACAAAAATCATGATTGGAAATCAGACTTTTTACTTTATTATTATTATTTCAGCAAAATGGATGCTTTTCTGAATAAATAACAATGAAAATATTTTTTTTATTAATTTGGTTTAGAGATTTAGCTTTTTATTTATCAAATAATGTTTTAAAAACATATCTGTTTCTAAGGTATTACAGTCATTCAGTTTTCAGAAGTTTCAAATGTCTGAATAAATAATCATACCAATAAAGTCATTTCTCTTTCCGAACTAAGATATTTATAGCTCTCTTCATAATAACTTCTGAAAATTCCACCAAATAACTTGGGTTTCTGAAGGTTGACTGTTGCAGAGAATGCATGTTTCTCTTCAAAAGTTTAATAGAAATATAATATATTGTACTGCGTGTAGGTTTGAAAACTAAATGCTCATATAAATACGATACATTTAATAAAATCTGGAAATGAACAATACTGTTAAGAACGGGTATGCAGTTTAAAATGGCCAGGATTTCACTTTTTCATTCATATTAATATTCATCACATTATTTTTCATCCTGAACAAAAATTTAATAGAAGTATAAACTATTGTATTGCTTGTAGGTTTGAAACCTGAATACTCATATAAATACGATATATTTAATAAAACCTGGAAATGAACAGCACTGTTAAGAACGGGCTTACAGTTTAAAATAGCCATGTTTTCACTTTTTTATTCATATTAATATTCATCACATTAATTTTCACCCTGAACACAAATTTAATATAAGTATAAACTATTGTATTGCATGTCGGGTTGAAAACTAAATACTCATATAAATACGATACATTTAATAAAATAGGGAAAGGAACAGTACTGATAAGAAGGGTATGCAGTTTAAAATCGCCATGTTTCCATTTTTTTATTCAGATTATTATTCATCACATTAGTTTTCATCCTGAACAAAAATTTAATAGAAATATAAACTATTGTATTGCGTGTAGGTTTGGAACCTAAATACTCATATAAATACGATATATTTAATGAAACCTGGAAATGAACAGCATTGTTAAGAACGGGCATGCAGTTTAAAATAACCATGTTTTCACTTTTTTATTCATATTAATATTCATCACATTAATTTTCACCCTGAACAGCTCGGAATGTAATTTCCTTTCTAAATATTTTGGTTGAACTTTTTATTCCTTTTTTCTAATAATATAATTGAAAAATAATTTAAAAAAAAATCCCCAAATATATAATAGCGAATGATCGAGTAACGCTCCTGACATCATCAACATTGAAATTCGCGCCAGGGGATGATAATTTGACAATATGTTCTGGTAATGTTTGAAATGCAGGGAAAAGCTTTAATGTGACAAGGCTGAACTGGATCCGGTAACATTGCCGTTTTACCGGTAAGACTCATTTCAGGGGAATAAAGAAAGGGAAAAAAAGTCTACAATTAACTCTATCTACTGGAGTGTAGAGTTAATCCACTGGAATGAAGGTAAAAATTAAAACTATCAAAAATATCACCAGACAGGCAATTGTTTCGTTGAAAATGTAGGAGCAATTTTCACCCGTCATACCTTGACGGGCGACTTTCTAGTTGATGAAATAAACAAATAAAATACATAACTAGAGAAAGTATAATTTCAAAATTACTTGGCAAGAAATTTCTAGCCATCAAAACAGCATTTTCTTCATGCAAATTAGTGTAATTACTCAGAAAAGGAACAAAATGTTTTTCTTTTACTAAAATTCATTTACAAAAGGATGTTCACATAAGTTATTAAGTCCGTGAAGAGTTTAATAAATGTAATTTTTTGCTGCTTTATGTACCTAATGCGTAGTAAAATGTATATGATTCGTAAAAATTTTTGAAGTTCGACGCATTTACATGTGTGACTTTTTTTTTTTTTGACAATATTTGGAAAACATTTGTCTGTTTACGTGTATATGAATAATTAAGTAGACTAGTTATGTATAATTCAATGAACTATTCGTATAAAAAATACGTTTGTCAAATTGTATTATCGAAAATACGTAAACGTATAATAGTATTATCGAATATATACGGAATACGTAAGCGTCAACACACTTTTAAAATTGTCAAGAATTTCTAAACACGTTGTAATATATTCGCAAAAAAATCTGAAGTTGATTTTTACTTCAAAAGCTCTGAGTTAACAGTATTGATTTCGTTTTCATTAAAAACCGTATGAATATAACATATTGAAAAAAAAATCATCTGTTTAAAGTAGCTGTTTTTTCTTCTTTACAGTATGACACGTTCATAAACTACTTTTTACGAAGACAGCAATTCCCTATATACATTTTGAAGAAATTTTGTAAAATTACTAAAACCACCAGTTGTATTTATGAAAGATTTAATATCTTTCTTCAAACAGCCTTACTACATCAAAAAATAATGCACTTTAGAAACGACAAAAAAAAAAAAAAAAAAAAAAAATTAAAGGAATATTTTCAGTAAAATTGTAATAAGTGGATAAAAAATCGTTAAAAAAGATCAATTGTTGCGAAGTTGTAATTTATTTCCATTTTACAAAATCGTAGCTCACTTAGCTTTAAGTTTAGTATAATTTAAAAGCATCCCCTTGGTTTCCGAAAGCAAATTATACCCACAGTCATTAATTTTTACATGAAGAATTCTTTGAGTTGACGTTTTAATCTCATAAAAGTTTCTTTAAAAACATTAGAGTAAATTAGGTAAACGCGAGCAAATTATAAATTGTATATGTTTTAAATTAATTTTTTTACATAAGCATTTTGCAAAAATACCTGCAACTAAGACAATGTTAAGTAATATAATAATGATAGAACGGTGCGGTGCTGGAGTAAGCAAAAGAAAAAAAAGGAAAGAAAGAAAGAAAGAAATGTGAAGATCTAACGTTAAAAGTAAAATCTAGGCAAAGAGCAAGGATTTTTTTAATTTTTCAACATCATGTCTTCAAGATTTACTTTAAAAATAAGAAATACTTCGCCGTTTTAAATGTTTCTTAAAATTCTTAATCAATAAACAATGCTTTATTTTCCTATTATCATTTTTATCATTACTAAAAAGTCGCCCGTCAAGGAATGATGGGTGAAATTTGCTTGAACATTTGAACGAAACGATTGCCTGCTTCGTGATATTTTGATGGTTGAAATTTTAACCCTAACTCCAGTGGATTAACCCTAAACTCCAGTAGGTAGGTTTCATTGCTGACCATTTTTTTGTTTCTTCATTCCCCTAAAATGACACAGGCTTACCAGCAAAACTGTTAAGTTACCGGATCGTGTTCAGCCTTGTCACAATAAAGCCTTTCCCTGCATGTTAAACATTACCAAAACATATCAAATTATCATGCCGTGGCGCGAGTTTCATTGCTGAAACACGCTTGAGCGGATTGCTCTCATTCTAAGGCCTATAATTTCCGTTGGTGATTGCATAGTAATATGCTGAAATACTTGATTCCTTTGTTGCATTTCTCGACATTGTGGTTGAATAAGGATCTATTTCATTATTATCAATATCAGTATCATTTACAGAAACAACCCCGTATCTCAGTCGGAAAAGTAGAATTCTTTCATTCAGGAGTCTATAATTTACATTGATAACTTTACAGTAATATGCTTAAGTTACTTGATTTTTTTTAAATTGTATTTTAGGATTGTTAATCAATAATCAATGATTTATTCCGTTGTTAGCATTATCACATCATTTGCAAAACCCACACAGTATCCTAGTCAGTAGAAAAATTGCTCCCTTTAAAAAGTCTATAATTTACATAGATAATTTTACAGTAATATGCTTAAGTACTTGATTCTTTCAAAGTGTTTCTTATGATTTTTAATCAATAAACAGTGATCTCTTTCGTCGTTGTTCTTTTTATTATTAGTTGTAAATGCAACTCCAGAAGCACAGTCGGTAGAACAGATTGCTCCCGTGCTAAAGGATCAGTTTTTAGACGGTATATAGCACGTTTTCGAGTCTTTTTCTTATAGTTTGGAACTCATATAAAGTTATAAGGTCACCAGCGATTCGCAGAGACACTTTGTACTCAGCCTGTTTATCCAATCACATGCCCATAAGATGGTCAGTCGTTTAGGTAGCAAATAAAACTATAGTTGCATATAGTATTAGGTATTCAATTAAAAAAAAATAAAGTGAAACAGCTGAGCATTTCTTTATCGAAAGTATTTTTCCAAAGTAGAATATAATGGAATGACTATTTGAAGTTTCTTCAAGTTTAGAATTGGATCCCTTGATATTTTTTATTTTTTGATTTGGAGATGCTTGTTTTTTTTTCCTGTGTTATAAGTTCTATATGAGTTTGATAAGGAAAATGATACGCTAATTTTGAAATAGATGTGAGAACTAAGAGGTTTATAAACCTGTTAGTTATGCTTTTTCCCTACAAACGCTTACTACCGTCTCTTGTATAAGCACAATTAATTAAAATTGGAAAAAAAAAACAGAAGTAACCATATGCGAAATATTAAACTTTTGCGCTATTAACATTCTTTTGGAGTTTTTTTTTTTTTTTTAGAAGCTTTAAAGATTTTCTTGACAAGCATTATATTACTAATCTTAACAAGTGCTTTTCCGATTATGTCTCCTTCAATATTCAGCTCACGTTTTGAGTTATAATTATCGCACATCTATATTTATCCTGACTGAAACAGAAGAAAATGAGCTTTTTAAACAAAGTTACTTTCTATTCATTTTCTCAGAATGAACATGCTTCGCTACTCTTTGACTACGGAGTGGTAATTGAATAAAATCCCCAAAATGTGGTAATTGTACATCTTAATTTAGGATTTCTTTGCCAGTTCAGCATTATAATGTAATTAGTTTAAAGAAAATGTCACGCAGGATGTGAAATATGCTTTTTTGAGAACATATGCTCTTGTCTATTGTTACTGCATTTTTTTTCCTTCTTGAATTTAAAAAAAGAGAGAAAATGTCTGCCTTCTTAAGAGCTGTAATCTGTTTTTTTTTCTTTATATGACAGATTTTCCGGATTTTATGGAAATAAAATCTGCTTGCTATTTAAAGTAATTTTAGTGTCTAAAAAATGCTAAGTGCTACTTTCTTCGTTCCCAATGTACGAATATAATTGAATGGGCATACGTTTTTACGAAAAAAATGACATACTTTTTATTAATGGTGATTGAAAAAGATAAAACTTTTTTTATGAGTCCACCTAGCATTTTTCATTAGAGAATTCCTTTTTAGCCTACAATCTCATTTAAGTCAGAGAAAGAAGAAAAAATCATGAAAGACTGCTTAATGCATCTTGAAAATATTGCGAAAAAAAAGTCAAAAATTGATAAAATCATTAAATACATTTGAACAAATTTCTTAATGTTAATCCACAAAACAAAATGTCAAATACATATTTTAATTATATAACATTCAGTTAAAAGCTAGTAAGCTTATTTCAATTCAACGGGAGTTTTTTTTTTTATATGATTATAAAGGGGCAATTCCACGGTGTCGGACGTAGAATTTTGCACGAAATTTACCAATAAAGGTTCATATTTTTCAGAGTTAAAATGGATGAACTGAGCCAATTTTTTTTTCAATACTTATGTATGTAGGAACAATATAAAAACTTATAGAATTTCTGAAAAAAAATTCAAACTATAAATATTAAAAATAAAAAACCTCATGGTGTCGGACGTAGATGAAAGGGGAACTGAAAATTGACGTACGTTGAAAAAACCAAAGTTTCAGCTCAATGAACTGTTTTCAGATTTTTTGACTACTTGAATGTTGAAAAGTAAAGCTGAAATATGAATAATTTTTCCTTTTTCACCAAATTAATTCACGGATAAATAGCACAAATTTTTTTTCCCTTGGTGCCGGACGTAGAATAGTTGGTGTCGGACGTAGAATGTGCAAAGCTGACAACATCCGACATGAAATAAACATCTTAAAAAGCTGTTTAACTCTTAATTTGTTTATGGAATTATATATTATGGTATTTTAAAGCATAAAAAAGGGGAAAATATGCATAACAGGAGTCTGTGCAGAATTTTTCCCAGGGCTCCATTTTTTGTGAAAAATCAAATAATTTTGTGAAAATTGAAATAACTTGAAACTAAAAATTTTATACAAAAAGAATGTAGGGTGGGGGGGGGGGCATGGCCCAAGTTATGTCATAGAACTTGTTTACAAGGAATGTTTTTCAAGACATTTCTTTGTTTTTCTGACAAAATATTATTCTTCTGGGTGTTCTTGAGGGATTGGGGGGGGGGGGGGGGGCAGGGGGGATCTCATTGCATTTGGGGAGATGGACACCTTTAATGTATCAATATCTGTATACCATTCCAGGAAATTTGTATTTTAAGTCTTCACTCATAAAATAAGGAAAATACTATAACGAGAACAAGAGAGATTAGACGCATTTTGTCAAGTTTTTTTTTTTTTTTTTTTTTTTTTTTTACAATCTCTATGTGAACAACAAAAAACTCAATCTCTAGGGTGAAAAGAAATGAAGATTGATTTGTAGAATTTTAATGAAGAAAAATCTAACTTATTAACAAATAATAAGAAATTTGGATGTTGGTTACAAATGGTTGAAAACGAAACTGAGCATTTCTAGGCACAAACAGGGGTTGTTGTGAGTTCACCAAAAATACCTGAGCGTTTTTAAGTAAAAACTGGGGAAGGGAGGAGTGTTATTTTTGAACTGAGAACCCTAATGCTTCTTAAATATTCATAATTTTATACGTAACTACTTTAATCGCTATTGATAAACATATGAGACTCATTTCTTATCTTCAGATATTTTCCCCAGTCAAAATATTGTGTACATGTTCTTTAAATTTATGTTATGTAAAATATAAATATAAATACATAATAAGGCATGAATAGCATGTGTGAATTATTTAATTTAACCAGGAATTTTCGTTTACTTATAAACCTAGTTTCAGTTAGGAAAATATTGGTGTCGGACGTAGAAATTTTTCTGACCATTTATTTAAGAATAACTAGTTTTTTGAAATTTAATTTAAATGATTATTTTTAATTGCATATAAAATCTTTATTTGCAGACAAAATATTTTGTAAAAATCTTCACTCAGTTTTACATAATATAAACTTTCAGCCAATTTGGTGTCGGACGTAGAATTACAAAAATGCCTTATATGAAAAAATCCCTAAAAATTAAGTTTTGCAGTTAAACTGCAATTTTTTTGTATATGACTCTTCTAGAGAGTTCTGAGAAGCATATTTTAGAGAGAATATTTGAAAAATGCGACAATGCAAGTATCAAACAGCCATTCTTAAGTCGTATAAAAAAAATTACTCGTAAGAACATGATCATAACAACCTCATTTGAAGCCTCAGAACTCTAATTAATTTTGCTTTTGTTGCATATTTTTTGTTATTTCCATACACTTCAGATAATTACCTTTCCATTGATAATAAAATTGTGAGAAAAAGATTATTTTAAAATTCTGCCACCTTTTCCCCTTTTCTGTGGAATTGCCCAAAGAATATAAATAATGTGTGATTTTTAGCTAAATATTTACTGAAAAATCTTAGTTAAATCATTATAGTAATGAAATAACAACGAATATACAACTCAGCTCTCTCTTTTCGTTGTGTCAACATAAAAAACAATGCTTCAAGCGCAATTTGATTGTATAACATACTGTTTAAAGTGGGCAAAATTATTTTTTTGCTTGAATTCTTGAATTTTACAAAATAAATTATTAATGAAATAGATGATTTTTCTTGAAATAATTTCCCCCGAAATCTTGGTTGAACCATTAAAGAAAAAAAAGAAAAAAGAAAGAAAAAAAAAGAAAAGAAAAATAAATTAGCAACACAAATTCAAATTCTTGATAATGTATTTCGTAGCGTTAAAAAACAAAACAATTCGTAAAAATGTTTTCGAACTATATGATGTATTCTTAAAAGTAACCGACCCTATTTCACTACTGCATAAATTTGTAACTTTCAGAAGTCTTGACAGCATACAAGAGGCATAATACTGATACTGAATTTGAACATAATACTTAAATTTGAAATTAAAATATTAAAAGTTTGACGAAATATGAACGTTTGAAACAATTAAGTTTGCACTGCGCATGAGCAAAAAATTGCAAGTTATAACCTTTATTATTTAAAGACCAAGTAGGTCCCACAACTCATAATGAAATTCCAGGTCAATATCTCAAAAATGTAGAACCATATCAGTGATCTAATGAGCCGAATTTCAATGAGTCTTAAATTGGTGACGAATCATGAGGAATCATTTGCAAACAATCTCCTATTTCTAATACTATGTTTATATACCTCGTTATGGAGAAGCGTTAGAAACAGCTGAAAAAACATGGACAATCCAGACGACCATAGTGAATAGTTGATAACAATTCTCCATGATGCTCTACCTACTCCTCCTTGAAATGCTCACTACAATGTTGCCTGAACTTTATCTCCTGCAAGTTGGTTGCATTGGGAGACCTGGGATCCTTATTTTTCAAATATAAACCTTAAAGTGACCACTACTGGTTTGTTTACCTTACTTATCACGAATTTCGTCGTGACACCCGTATGTAAGCATGTATGTGCGTATGTGCGTTGGTGTGTATGTACGTATGTATTTTCTTTAACTCAGAACTTATCTGCCGTAGATATTTGAAATTTGGTGCGTGGACTCATTGTGAGGTCTAGATATGCACTTCCTCTTTTGGTAGCATTTAGATGTTCCAAAAGTGTTTTTTTTTTTACCCTTTTGGGGGGAAATAGGTGTTAATTTCAATGAAAATTCAATTGATGTTATAATTTGGAGAACACGGCGGAATATCGACTAGCTTTTGGTAGCCAAGTTCTGTTACCAAATTGATGAGGTATTGACAAGTTGGCGATTAAACATTTTTCGAATTTGGTTTGAATTTAGCGCTTTTGGCGATATTTAGAGAGTTATCCACTGAATCACGTTAAAATTGTCGATATTCGGAACCTTAATCTCTATGAAACTTTTTTTTTGCATCGGATCGTGACTAAGTTTAAAATGTTTTTAGATTCTTCAATGTAAGTGGCATGACCCGAATGAGATAAGATTATGGTGTTTTTCTGAAAGTGGCGATTGGAAATCATTAAATTGGCGTAAAAGGAAGTCATGTGGTGCATACATCAGCTCGTCTTTTTTAAAATAGGAATAAGTAACATGTAATTATGTTTTAAATTTCAAAACGTTTTACCTCAAATAAATTTCAAAACAAAAAATATTGTATAAAAATATTTTTTTAATTCTGAAGACTTTCTGTAAACTTGGTTCCGATTAAAAAGGATGAAATAAAATCAGTAGATTTCTGGATTATAGCACTTTAAAAGTGCAGTTAATCTCAATATAGTTATATTCAGATAATTTGTAAAGCAGTCAATACCTACAATTTTAATGAAAAATGGGGAGAAGAAGGAACATAAGCAGCATACATTTTTGTACAGATAGGTTTTACTGTATACTGCTTTTGCTTCTTCTTCTCTTGAACTTTTTACTTCAATTTTATTGGCTGCATTATAATTAACCTAAATATAACGATATTAAGATTAATTGCAACTTTTGAGTATCATAATCAAGAAATCATAAACTTATTGTATTTCATACTTTTCAATGTGTGAACCAAGTTTATAGAGATAGTCTTCAAAATTAAAAAAAAGAACGCATTTTTCATATTTTATTTATTTTGTGGTTTATGCACAACAGTATGCTGTAATATTATTCACAACACTGGTCAGAAACAGCACTTCGTGGCATCAGCAGCTTACTATCAGCCGCGGTGTCAGCAACTTTTGCTGTGTGATTTATTTTTACAATGTAACAACTTTGCCTAGTTTTCCTGTTACTTTTAAAAATTAACTACATCCTAAATCACTAATGAAAACAGATAATGAAACAGTTAGAAATTCGTTTTGTTTCTTGCGAATTTTTTACATGACGAGTATGTACAAAAACTAAACGAATAGTAAATAACTAGGAAAAAATGCTCAAGAAAGGTAAAAGTTAAAAAAAGTAGAAAACTCAAGCTTCTTTCTTTTTCGTCTTTCTTTGCATCTCATACTTACAATTTTATCTTTTTCCAAACTAAGTCAGAAACAACTTCAACAAGAAGACTACTACAGTATGAAGCATTTACATTGCAAACTTTATTTTACCGAACATTAATTAAGACTCGAAATCGAGCTGTAAAATACCGATTTCATCAGACTTGAAACCTCTTAGAGAAATTACTCCGCGTCTAAAACTACAGGTTATAACTTAAGTGGATAAAAGTGTTTTGAGCTGGAAAATTATAGCAACGTGACTTGCAAATGAGGCAATACTTTCAAGGAAAATATTACCATCCAATTTCGAAACAAAAGCTTGATCAATAATATAAACAAAATCTGATTGAATATCAGAATGATAAATGTTTTCTAAGAATATTTTGCTTGCAAAGTGTAGTGCATCCAATAAAATTTAGTACAGTAAAAGTAAATAAAATGTGAATGTGTATAAATATATTAAATGACGATTTAAAATCTTAAATAAAAATATTTTATTTTTAACTGCTTATCGGAGTCTCATTTTTTTTTTTTTTTTTACAATAAAATGTCCAAAATTTCTCCATTAACTACTTTAACTCTCAAAGCTTTATAATATTTTTACATCCGTCAAAACTCAAGTTTGTAATGTTGAATCTGATTAACATTACAATTTTGGTTGATTTTAGATTTTGGTGAAAATGAGTTAAGCTTTCGTTATAAATTTCGCGTTACTTTTTCAATAGTAAAAATTGAGAAAATTAATCTACTTCCATCTAATTAGTTTCAAACGGAAATAAAGCATAAAAGTCTTGTTGCCTAGTATTTTTTTTCATTTGCAATTAATTAATTTTCAGTTAACTGGAGAAAAATGAATTAATGAATAATTGGTTAAATAACATTGCGCGGTAAAAAAAAAAAGAAAAAAGAAATGCTTCTGACACAATTCCTTCTGATTTTTATGTAAAATGACTAATAAATGACCAAATAATAATACCATTTTTCTTTAACAGTTTCATAGCCATTATTTTGATTTGGAGTGGAAGGAAGCATTACATTAACCGTTAATATTCTTTGGAAGAGCTACACAAGTGAAAAGTTCATAAACATGAAAATTATTATCAAGAAGGGACGCATAGAGGTATTCACCCTTAGAATATTTTAAAAACAAGCTGAAGCAGTCTTTTTGTTTCTTTTACAATTTTTTCTTTAATTATTTGGTCTGAAATTAAAGCAAAGGACTCACTCCTATAAGTCCCATGTCCCAAAATATTTTCTAGTCAAAAAAAATATTTGTTTTATATCTTGAAAGCATTACATGTTGCTTACAAGTTCGTAGATCTTGTACCGAAACTTTCCCAAATATTTATATTAAGTTTCATTCACAGATAAAATTTTTATTAAAAATAAATTAAGCGTCTTCATAATACGGCATATATGTTTATAATATCTGAAGATAGCCTCCATTTTTTATTGTATTAAGAAGTGTACATTCTCAATGTCAATGTATATAAACAAAAACGATTTATGTAAATGTTTTTGCCAAATGATTAAATTATAAGATGCAAAAGGTATTTGATAAAGGGATAATTTATTGTACATATTACTCGGAAAAATTTTAGCTATTATTTTTTCTTGTTACTTAAAACATTCATGAATTATAATTTAAACAATACGAGATTGGTACAGTAAGCAAGATTTTCTCAAAAACAAAACAAAAAAACTCAGTAAAAACTATTTTTTCATCCGTGTTTTGACATTAAACACATGTTCTCTGGAGTGAAAAGGAAATTAGCCTGGTTATTCTGCGAAAGATACCAAACATTTTCATTAGTTCATTAAAAGTTTTAATGTCACCTGATCAATAAAGTAGGTTGTAATGCTTAAACGGAATTTAACAGCGGCAGCATAATTACAACATTTTAATTAGATTGCCTAAATTTTGCAACACATAATGGAAACGATATTAATGGCTTAGTTGATCATATTTATAATAAACTCATGAGGAATTGATGGGGATAGTAAGCAGCATTTTTATAGAAGAAAACTATGGTTAATATTTTTCTTTATTTAGCGGGCATTAGTAAAATATTTGGTAATTGCTATGCAAATTACAGCAGACACGTGTTTCGGCGTTACAGGGAAAGTCTTTTTCAATGCAAAAAATAATGAGCTTATGGATGAAAAGACATCCGACAAATTGTCACAATTTCTTTTCTTTTTGTTTAAGCTTCGGCTTAATCTTTGTCCAATTGAATTCTTTCTTTCTTTCTGGGTTTCGTACCTAAGAGAATGCTGTTGGCCTTTGCTTGCATTCCTATTGGTTCTTGATCGGTTTATAACTTTGTCATTGGTGTTTGGTTAATCCGCTGTTTTTATCTTTTAAGCTGCATGCTTATCTGCTCTTGGCTTTTGTCGGATGTCTTTTCATCCATAAGCTCATTATTTTTTGCATTGAAAAAGGCGTTCCCTGTAACGCCGAAGCACGTGTCTGCTGTAATTTGCAAATTTGTGCTTCTTCTAACGTTGTTTTGTCTTACTTTACTGTTCAGCACAAAGGTATTTATTTATCTCACATAATATGTAGTTCATTGCTATGATTATTATCAAGTATTTCAGAAAAAAAGTTCAGTTTAGAGACAAATAAAAAAAATAATAATAATAAAGGAAAAAATAAAAAGCCATAAGGAAATTTATAGTTGAACATATTGATAATAAACCTATAAGGAATTGGTGAAGAAACCATCTTTTTTACAGTAAGACACCACGGTTAGCATTTTTGTTTGTCTATTTTGCAGAACTTTAATAAAACATTTTATATTTGCTATAAATATAATAGTTTATTTTAATGACCATTATTAGGTAATCCAGAAGTAAATTCTGTTTAGCAACACAAAAAAAAAGTCCAAAATATTTAAAAAGCTACAAGGAATAATAGTTGATCATATTTATAATAAACCCATGATAAATTGATGTAGATAGCAGCATTTTTATAGTAGGAAACCGCAATTAGTAATATTTTTTATGTTTATTTTGCAGGCATTAGTAAAGTATTTTCATTTGCTATAAAATATAATAGTTTATTGCTATGACTATTATCAGGTAATCCAGATAGTAAGTTCCGTTTAGCAAAACAAAAAAAGGAAAAAGAATATATAAAATTTCATTAAAGGAACTAACTTTTAAGGAAGAGAGTACAATAGTTAGACTATTTTTGACATAGGTTTCATCTATGTTTTACTTATGATCATCATCAATAAAAGATCTTTTATGAAATCTTCTGATTAATCTGTACTAAACTGTTATTAGTGAGTTATTTGTTTTCAAATTAAATATTTGAAAACTTTATTTTCCGAAATACTTCATTTTCTTTAGAGTAAAAAAAAAATTTTATTTTTCTCGTTTATGATCAACATGAAAGGATTTACTTTTTCCTAAAATCTGCAGATTAATTTCTTCTTATCTTTTTTTAGAGTGGTATTTGTTCTGAAATTAAATATTAGAAAATGATATTTATTACGCTAGGTAATCTAGTACAAAATAGCTGTGCCTGTAAGTTCAAGCCGGCATTTTCATTCAGAAAAAAAGACACTTTCAGATCGTGTAGTTAAGCATTAGGGTGGGTCAAAAAAAGCAAATTTTCGAAAAGCAACTTCTAATAACCAAAAAAAGGTGTTTATTGCCATTCTTAACATGGGAAAAATAATGAAAAAAAGTAATATTTATGTCTTCAGATCGCGCATTGGCAGCAAAGTTGAAAAAAAAAAAAGGTAAAAAACGGTCAATTTTCAAATATTCTTATAAAAATCCAAATGTTCAAAATTTTTGTTCTAACACCATTTAAATACTTCCTTTTAACACTTTATTTTTATATCTTTGAAAATATGAACATTCCATTACGGTTTTTATTTCACACACAAGCCGTAAAGTCTCATGAAATTTCATAAAAATCGACGTTTTCGGCTTATTTTGTACATTACGGTATTTCTTCTCTGAATCCCAGTTATATTTTTTACAATACATGTGCACTATACAGCTCTTAGCTGGAAATGCAATTATGTTTTCAGTAAGTTACCACCCTATGGCCAGGGCTAAGGCAGAAATACATGAAATACACCGCCAGCTCAGTCAATTCCAGCCGAGGACTGCAGTTTCGTGCTAATTAGCACTCATCAGCGCGGAATAGGAAGTGACTGAGCTGGAGGTGGAAAACCTCTCAAGGAAGCCGAGAGTGCCAAACAAACTGGTAGCTAAAATAGCATTAGCACTGACCAGACGAGTGACCGAAGCAATGGTTCGGTTCAACTCGAAGATTGCAGGCAAGGCATGGTATTTTCAGTAAGTTACCGCTCTATTGGGGTCGACCTAGAAGAGACGCGTTAAAAGTGAATCATCTGAAAAAGAAGCAGAGTACATCTTCAAACTGGTTGCTAAAACTATGAGAGCAGCGAGAAGTCTGCATTCATGAAACTTGTCTTTACAGGAAACTGTTGGAAGCCTGTGAATTCCCGGAACGCTGCCATGAAATAATCATGACATTGCTGAGTTTTCATGAAGTGTAGTCACTTTTGCACAAAACACTATTGCTGGTCTGGTTTTTGGAGTACTGCCTATGGAAGAAAATAGCTAAACATAGACTTACACCACTTTAGTGCGAAGGAGAATGAGATTGAGACTAATTTCTAATGGTGTAAATACAAATCGATTTACACTGCTTTTTCTCTCAACGGCTATTCTTATTCTTTGTCTGGCATATTTTTACTCCAATGTGGGGTTCATGTATTTCAGGTTAAAATTGGAAGGTGAAGGAATATGAAAATTAAATAAGATCAACTTTTCTTTTAAAAATAGATCTATTCAAGCATTGCATCGACGCAAAAAAATCTAATTATGAATCAATTTATTGATCATTTTAAATTAACTTTCATTTGCTGAATTGTTGCCATACTCAAATCCGTAAAATCTTCCTTCTTTTGGAAGAAACGTCAAATTCTAGAATCACAGCCTCGTTAACATAATTCTCATGAAAAATAAAACTGTTTTATGACATTACTTAACATACTACGTTGTCATATTGAGATACCTGAAGCAACTTCCAAACAAGTTCCGCTAAAAATTCTGTTTCCTTTAATAGCATAATTCAATTTCGCACTTAGAAAAACTTTTCGAGTGCTGCAGCTTATTTAGTACTCGAGTAAAAAAATAAGAATGTGTGCATATATTTTAAGCTTCTTTATGGGGGAAATAAAAATGTGAGGAAAAAATTCATTAAATGCTTTTTCGAACATTTAATGTCATTTATTCAATTTCAAAAGATGTTTTTGACGATAACTTATGTGCTTTGTAATAATTCTTACATACCCTTTCTGAAAAAGTTTCCAAATGATGCCTTTTAATTTTACCGAAACGATATGGAAATAATATATTTGTTATTCTTTAAGTAATAAAACTCATTAGTTCGTTAAGTCGTCGGAGATTTTAAGAACAAAAATAACGTGCTTTTGAAAAATAGTGTATAACACTTTTTTTTAGTTGACTTTAACAAAAATAATTTTCTTTCATGTTCATTTAATATGCAAGAAATTATTACGCTTACGTTAAAAATTCAAGAAAAGAGTGAGTATTGCAATTCAAAAATTTTGAAATTTGTCTCCTGTATCCGTAACTATAAGAACTGCGTTGTTTAAAATCATTACGATCTCTAGCGCATATGTTCAAACAAGCTCACTCAAAATTTAAGTTCAACTGGTTCAACGGATAGGCCGTTAGGGCTTTGTATGTATAGGGACATTTACTTTTGGACCATCCTGTATACAATATATAGTAGTATACTTTAGATCTATAACATTCAACATGAGTAATACAGGCGGGCAACTTGTCAGTTTTATTGCCAAGACCCTTTTCCCATAACCTTACCCTCTACAATCTACACTATTACAATTCCGAACCGAGCCCCTCCACTGGCTAGACCTTAGTCTTCAATCTCGTTCACATACTCTCTGGGCGTCCCCGTTAGTTTTTCCTACTAATAGAGAATTATTTTTAATAGTAAAAAGTAATAATTTTAAGTTATAGCGATAAGATGATAATATGCAAAAAAATAGTGGTTGAGCTAGAGCATTTATTAATTAACCGCACTAGTCAATTATTGACAAAAATACTTTTTTTATAAATAAAATTTCTGTTGTATTTTTTCTTAAGCACAAAAATGTTTGTAATCATTTCGGTTTTGAGAAAAAAAGCCTTAGAACGAACACAAGTTCATTACTTGACCGTTCTGGTCAATCACTGGCATTTACAGCATTTTAGATTACAAGTAATTGACCACCCACTAATCCCAGCATAAATGTTTGGTTATTAAATGTATCAGATTTTTGCTTACTTAGAACAAACAGGGATAATCAACTTATTTCAGTAATTGAACCTGTAGAATTAAATTTAACCTTGATACATACGATTTAACATTTCATCAAACTATTCCCACTAGCTTTCGTAAAGTAGCTTTCTTGAAATTTTCTGGATAACTTTGTAAGTGTTCTTTCTTTGCCTCCAATAAAAACTTCAATAAAAACAATCAAGGGATATTAAAAATTAGCTCTAGCAATCGATAAAGAATTTACTTACTTATTTATTATTGTACTTAATTATTTTTGTTTTGTACATTATTTTGCTTCAGTGTTCAATTACTAGCTGGTGATGGACCACCCTACTCGAGTAAAGTACTTTTCTTATATGTGTGCAGATAAATCCTAACTGTTCAGAATGCATACATATTGGTTTATTCTTTGCTTGTGAAGCGCAATGGCGTCACAAACTTCTGCATTCTGTAAGCACTTTATTTTCGAGGTAATCACTTTTATTGTTAGAAAAATCCAATACTTTTAGAAGTAAAAAGAAATTATTCTTACATTTTAATTTTTAATTTACACAGAGGAAAAATATATACGAAAGCTATACAAATTACAAATCCGTTATTTTAGTTTTATTCTTCTGCATTTCTAGAAGTAACTTGAATCTTTAAAATTTAACTGCAAGTTTTATCACTGTGGAACTGAGATGCGATTCATATGCAAGATGCAGTATTTCCTAGGAATATAGTTAGTATTATTGTTTTTTACCTGAATCTAATTTAGACCGCGGAACTTGTTGAAAATGAGAGTTTAATGCTCTGGTTTTCCCATTAAGGCAAGAGTGAAAAAATCCTTAACGTAAAACAAAAATTTAGAGAAAAAAAACTGACCGTTTTTAATGGTTGTTTTAAAGCTTTAAGGGTGGAAACGTCCTCGCTCTCCTGATTTACTTCTTACTCTAAAGGTTTACATTTTTTAAGCAAGGGTGGATCCTGCTTCTAGTTTTGAGGAGGGACATTTCCGTAAAGGAGGAGTCATAAGTGTCACTTTGGAGTGAAAATGGGAGAGTCAGGGGCAAAGTTTTTGAAAGCGAAGTCTCAGAAACCTAGTTTGGTTATATTTGGTGACTTAAGGGGGGGGGGGGGGGGAGTCATGACCCCCATGACCCCATTCGGGCGCTATTTTGAAGCAACTCTCAAGAAGAAATTTAACCGTTAAAATTTTACTCTCTCCATCTGAATCGAAATCGGATCCATAAAAGCGTTTAAAACAGAAAAAATGGGGGAAATTATCACAAGAAAACGGTGGACTGGGAATTATATTTTGACTCAGGAAGTCACTTTGGTCTGGAGTCAGCAAGAAGGGCGTCAGAACGTCTTTTTGCAGAGCAGTATTATAAAAACCATTAATGCTGGACTATAATAATGTTGTTTCTGGAGAGATAAATCAATCATCTGCTAACATAACTGCTTATAGTTCCTCGTGTTGGTGTTGACGTGTGATAGCGAACAGGAAAGAGTTGGTAGGTTTCTGAGATTTGAATGTGTAATCGTGAATCACAAAACTTTTATGTCTTGCACAGTCAACATCGCAGAGCGTGTTTATTTAATTTTATATAACATGAAAGTAAATAGTTTGTTGGCGGTAATGGTATTATCTTCAGAACGTAAGCCGTATTTAATTAAGCACCGTGATGGATTGCCAATTCTGAAATAATACGTGAAATGGTATTGTTGCTGCAGTAAAAAAGTGATAAAAGTAATTGAATAATTCATGAATATGTAATATTTCTGCATTTACCGAAAAATCATTAAAATAAAAAGTTTTCTATATGTTTTTCCTATGTTTAATATTTTGATGTTTTAGAAATGCACTTCTTTTTTAAATTAAGGGTTACAAACTTTTTGCATTGGTTTTAAAAACCGATGCCATTTTTATTTAAGGCTACAATTTAATATTGCTTTTTGAGAAAAGTATTTTTTTGCGCATTCAGAATGCATTGATTGTTCTAAAAAAAGAGCCCAACTAACTTATGTATATTGCTTATCGACGTCACGAAAACTAAAATAAATCAAATACCCAAATTATTTCTTAGGTAACTTTTAAAAAGAAAAAGGCTTTCTCTGTTTTTGCGTGGGATTTTTATTTTAAATGCCATTCAAACTGTTAAGTCACTTTAACATTTATTGACTCTAATATTAGTTTTCGGCATTGTTGATGCAGGTTAAGACTGACGAAAGCATTGTCTAATGGTTAAGGAAGCAAATATTTTTTTCAAGCACTATGAACTAAGCCACAACAAAATGCAAATTTCTGTAATCCTAAACAAAAAGGAAATAGGATGCAACAAAAAATAGCACATTCTTTGCCAATTGACTTTAATGCAATGTATTTCCAATCCAAAAGATCATCAGACAAGCGTTCAAACATATATTACAAATTCAATTGCTTTCCATCCTAACGCAGAACAAAATAAAGAAAAGATGAAAAGTTTTTCGTTTAGCCCAACAAATGGCTTAAAAGGTGCTCGAGCGTCTTACGATAAAATACGCCGTAAATTTTGTGAGTAAAGCATTTTAATCATGAATAGTTGAAAGAGCACTACAACAATAATTATACCTTGTAAAATATTGTTTGCGTTTGTGTAAATTGAAAGACTTTTTTAATACATATATTTTTTTACGTTACATTGTAAATTTATAAAATCTTTACCTTTATGCGATTAGAAAAAAATCAAAAAACAAATTACTGAAAAGGTGATTGAACTTTTTACGACAATCACGCTGCAAACTGTATGAATAAAGCATTTTAATCATGAATAATTGAAAGAGCACTACTACAATAATTATTGTTTGCGAACTATAATTATTGCAATGCGGTTTTAATTATTGCACAACACACCTTACAAAAACTTCAAACATATTATATGCTTAGAGTAAAGTGAAAAATAAACATAAGTAAAGCTCATGTTCGCAAGAAAATACATCATGTATCTATTTCAAGGCTACAATGAAGCCTTTTCATTATTGCAAAAAGCTTACCACACGACAAGAAACTCGTAAAAGAACTCAATGTTATTGCTGCGCGCCTCGGGTGACTTGTTACTCGCTGATTAGTCGATTTTCGTCTCTTATCGTAAATTCACCTGTGCTCACGTGGTTAACGTTCAGTTCTCTCACGACTTTCTTGTTGCGTGGTGAGCTTTTTCACTGATGAACAAGCTCTATTGCAGACATGAAATTAATACATTATCTTATTTTCTTCAGAATTTGTTCTTTATTTATGTAGGTTTTTCACTTTACTCACAATGTAGCACTAAGCTTTTAGGATCATTTTTCATTTATGTTAAATTCTTGTTTCATTACATGAAATTTTTTTACGAACATGAACTCAACTTCTACATAATAATGCAATTAACTACTGAAGATTTCCATGTTCAATATTTAAGTATTTGATTTTGCTCAGTAAGGGACATACACGAGTAACTTCGGCAAATTTTAAAATTCAAATAATGCTCTGGATACCTTCAAAATTTCATTAAATTATATAGAAATGCGATATTATTCATGTCGTATATTATTATTCATATCGTATATACAATATTATTCACATCGTATATTATTCATAAACTTCATACAATGAAACATGAATGAAATAGTTTTGGACAATATGGTGGGTATTTTGTGCAGCAAATGATAAAACTAATGAATTAGACTTTAAATTCAAAGAAATGGTTATGAAATATTTTTTGAGACAGTTTATTTCGCTTTGTTAAGTAATAAGTTTATTGCCATTTTCAAACAAGATTAATGTGCAAATAAAATGTTTACCTTTATGCGGTGAGTTAAAATCACGAAAACAACGTTAAAATTCAACAAATAGCAGTTATAATTTTAGACACGTAGTATTTCAAAGTCAGTCTTACATGTTTCTTGATCCATAATTCCATTTTTTCATCTCAATTGAAAGGGGGGTCGTATGTTTTTACATTTAAGTATTAATTCATAATGCGACGTTTTCTTTTTATATCATTATTTTTACATAAAAAAGGTGCTTATTTTTGTGAAAAAAAAATCATTTGGCGCTAGTTTATATACTGTAGAATACTTAGATTTACATTAATACATTTCCTCAGTTTCTCCATAAAGTGAACGAACTCTCGCGGTGGTCACACAAAAAAAAGAATAAAAGAAAGTTTTTTTATAATGCAGCACACATAAAATTCAGTGGTGCAATTCGTCAAAATTTGGTTTTAGACTTTAAATGTAAATGATGTTGGTATTAACTGTAAATTACGCATTAGATACACATTAAAAGTTTTTGTATGGAGGTTATTTCGTTAAGTTGATTCGTTTTTAACTTGTAATGAATTTTCGATCTTACTTTATTTGATTTTCTTTTCAGTTCGTTTATCGTAATTTAAATTAGTAGTACAACATTATTATAGGTATGATGTGCGTAAATGTATTTTTACACTACTAATAAAAGAATTTCACGTGTTTTCTTTTCAAATAAATGAGCGTAAGTTGTAATACATACAGTGCCTCCCAAAACTGTTCGCACACACCTTCAAATTTTGTAGTAAAACCAAAATAACGCGAAACTGAATTCGAATATGAAGTTTTATTTTTTTTCAACACCATTGATATGCCATTCTGAATAAAACCCAGTAGTTTTTTTCAAAATACTGCCAGATTTTATTTTTGAAATTTGTCAAAAAACGAAGAGATAGAAAAAAGAAACGCCACAAAAGTCATCGTACACAGAAATATTTTCGAATAAATTCATAATTAAAATTATCATATGTGGTTTTTTCATTATTTTTGCATTGTAATGATACTTTAAAGTCATTTGCCTTTAATTTTTTGTGTATTTATTCCCTAATATTCTGCTTATTATTTTTAAATGGCAGGTATTCGTAGAAAACAACAAACACGATTCGAAATTTGATTTTTTTTCCCTCACAGTAGCCGTAAATTGGTCTGAAATGTCTCTAAATTGGTTAATTTATACCATTCTATAATGAAGTGCTTGATAAAATGCATGAAAGACAAGAATCGGATCGCAAACAAGGTAAGAAAAGGTCAACTGGCAAAGTTACTCAAGCGTGATCGGAGGTTTACAGTTAAAAAAAAGCATGAAAAATACAAATTTCAGAACTGAAAAGGTTTCTGCAGAATTGAATGAAACATTTTACGTTTACTTTTTACCTAAAATTGTTCGCCAAGGTTTCTGATTAGCTGGACTAATTGGGATCTCTTCCCGCAGAAATTTTCCTGTTCGTGCGAAAAACAGTAAGCTTACGCTTTCCGTCGTAAAAAGCTCAAATCGTTTTGGAACAACGTCTTACTTACAGATGAAAATAAATTCAACATTTTGACTCAAATTGTTGAATTATTGTAAATGAAAGAAAAAAAATGAGGAATTTAATTTTAAGGACTTAGATCAGTTAATCAGAACGGTGAAGGTGTTCTTGTGTGAGGATGCATCTCAGCATCAGGACTTGGAAATTTGGAATTTTTTGGTGAAATAATGAATTATACTGTTCATTTAAATATTATAAAAAACAATTTTAAACTATTAGCCCAAAATTTGGTAATCGGAAAAAACTTTGTTTTTAATCAAGACAACGATAAGAAGCACACGTTCGCGTTTGGTGCTTCAAAATTTGTCCTTAAACTTAGAAGTATCTCCTCAATCGCCAGATTTAAACTTAATGGAACATATTTGGAGATATCTGGTGGCTAGATTACGAAAATACACCATTGAAACGAAAAGCGAACTGGAAACAATAAGAAGACTCGTAGTGCGGCTGAACACTTACTCAGAATTTGCACAAAAAAAAAGAAAGAACAATGAAATCTATTCCCACAAGTTTAAAAGCTTTTGTTGTTAATGCATGATTTTCTACTAAATAATAACTTAGTAAAAAGTTAGATTATTTACTAATTTTTTGACATTTTTTCAAAGTGTACGAAGATTTTTGTGAGATAAATGTTCGGCACTTTTTGGTTTTTGATTTAAAAAAAAATTAAGTTTTAATGTTTTACTAAAAATTTTCATGTAGTTTTGTTAAAAATAGATCATAGATGTTATAATAAAATACCTATTCCGAAATATTAATTTTAACCAATGGATAAGGGCCTATTTCTTTGAAAGTCGTAGGTGTACGAACACTTTTGGGAGCCACTGTATACTAGGTTTCGTTTTGTTTTGTTTTGTTTTTTAATTTGAGCTTTAAAGTATGAAAAAAATACAAAATACATACAAATTGTACTAAAATAATGAATTGATTTCGATAAATATTGGACTGAGCAATAAAATACCATGACTAGAGCCAAAATTCAGAATAAGTAAAAAAAAGAGAATATAAATAATAGTTAAAATGGTACAATTTAGCTCGAAAGATTACAATATTAAATACAAAGATAACAGCTAAGCTCTAAAAATACTTTACGATTCTAACTTCAAGTTCTTAATTTTCACGAGCATATGTGAAGTAAGCTTAGATAACTTAATTAATATCATTTCTATGATCACACTGAAGTTTAAATGATAAATAAAACGTTCTTTTCTTATTTTCCTCTGCTTCTCGAAGCTACTTTTAAAAAGAACATGTATTTAGGAGGTTATACTGAAACGTATTTAAAATCCGACCAATTTTTATATTACATGCAATAAGTTATTTCCCAAAAGCTTTGTACTTGTACTTTTCCACAATTTACTTTCAACAACGATTTCTTTCTCTAAGAAATCAATACATAAAAGGCAATAAAATGCAAAAAGACGCAAGAAACGTTTTAAGAATAAGAAAACAAAAAGAAATTTGTTTCTTTGACAGGGTGCCAAATAAATATGTTCAAGATTTGAATGCATTATTATTTCTTTTTTCAACCCATTTATTTGCCAAAGTTTTCTGTAAATGCCACATGACAAAATGGAAACTTTTTGCTTGTCGACTTTTAAGCGTGATAAATTTTGGAAAACAAAGTATGCTTTGACTTAAACAATTTACTCAGGTGATCTTTATATTAACGACAGAAAAGTTCAACTTGTGTTACCGTAAACACTGCAAGTCATTTGACAAAGCATCGAAAAAAAAAAGAAAAAAAAAGTGATAAAATGAGTCTTTGCCCATTGCGAATATTTTTTTAATGTCTACCAAGGAAACTATTTTTAAGTCGTGTAGCACAATGAATGTAAAAACATGCTATGATTCTGTTTTGAATTTTGAAATATTTTTTTTCCTATTTTCCAGCTTTGTTATTTGAAAACCACTTTATGGTACAATGTTCTAAATTATAAATCTACAACACTTTATTGAAACCCTTTGAATGATAATAACAATGACATATGCTAAATACACACAAGTGTATTTTTAGTTTTTTTTCTCTTCAAAATTTTCATTTAAAATCTTCTAAAACGTTGAATAAGTTGAAAAATAATTGATCTTTCTGAAAAGTTCGAACGCAAAAATTTGTATGGGGAACTGTTTTTTAAAAGTTTTGTTTTAATTTATGTATTAACATTTAAAAAAATTTTATTTAGTTTTTTAAACAGAAAACGAGTTTCAAACTGAATCGTTGCTGTTTAAAAATGTTTCATAGTCGTATTTCAAATTCGTTAAAATTCACTGTCGTCCCATGTTTTAGATACAATTAGAGAGTAAGCTCGTTTTACTACCAATACGTGTTCTTAGTTTATTCAACAATGTAAAAGATAAATCATATTAAAAATAATCTGCTTGAGAAAGTCTGTAACGCGATTAAATTGATGAAAAGCGATCGGAAAAATCTGAACGATTTAAATTTTTTATCTGTTTTCATCTTTTATTTGTTAGCAAATTAAATGTTTGCAAATAACACTGTGTGACAAAATTTTGCTTTTCTTCCATAACATTGAGAAAAGTAGCTGATTTATGTCATGCTGGGCTTGCTAATCATAAATACAGTGGCTCCCAAAAGTGTTTGTACACCTTGAAATTTTGTAGTAAAACCAAAACAACGCAAAACTGAATTCGAATATGAAGTCCAATTTTTTTCACACCATTCCTATGCCATTCTGAATAAAACCCAGTAGTTTTTTTTTCTTTTCAAAATACTGCCAGATTTTATTTTTAAAATGTTTCAAAAAACGAAGAGACAGAGAAAAAATGCACCACAAAAGTCATCGTTCACTGAAATAGCTTCGAATAAATTCATGATTAAAATTATCGTATGCAGTTTTTTTCATTATTTTTGCATTGTAATGACACTGTAAAGTCATTTGGCTTTAATACTTTGATTATTTTTTCGCTAATATTTTGCTTATTTTTTTTTAAATGGTAGGTAGTATGCGTAGAAAACAACAAACACGATTCGAAATTAGATTTTTTCCCCTCACAGTAGCCATGAATTGGTTTGAAATATCTCTAATTTAGTTAATTTATACCATTCTATAGTGAAGTGCTTGACAAAATGCTTTAAAGACAAAAATCTGATTTAAAACAAGGTAAGAAAAGGTCAACTAATCAAGTTAACAGAGCGTGATCGGAGGTTTACAGTTAAAATCATTATGAAAAATACACATTTGAGTGCTGAAAATTTTTCTGCAGAATTGAATGAAACATTTAACGCTTAATTTTTACTTAAAATTGTTCGCCAAGTTCTCTGATTAGCTGGATTAAAGGGGACCTCTTCCCGCAAAAATTTTCTTGTTCGTGCGAAAAACAGAAAGCTTACACTTTCCGTCGTAAAATCAATGATAAATAAGCTCAAAACGTTTTGGAACAACGACTTACTTATAGTTGAAAATAAATTCCATATTTTTGGTTAAATTGTTGTATAATTGTCAATAGAAGAAAAAATGAGAAATTCAATCTTAAGAACTTAGTTGGATCAGTTAATCAGGACGGTGAAGGTGTTTTTTTGTGAGGGTGCATAACAACATCAGAACTTGGAAATGTGGAATTTTTTGAAAAAATAATGAATCATGCTGTTAATTTAAATATTGAAAAAAAAAAATTTAAACTAATAGCCCAAAATTTGGTAATCGGAAACAACTTTGTTTTTTATCATAGTAACGATAAGAAATACACGTTTTGCGTTTGGTGCCTCAAAAATTGTCCTTAAACTTAGAAATATCTCATCAATCGCTAGATTTAAACTTAATGGAACATATTTGGAGATATTTGTTGGCTAGATTACGAAAATGCACTATTGAAATGAAAAGCAAACTATTAACAGTAAGATTCGAAGTGCGGCTGAACGCTTACTCAGAAATTGCATAAAAAAAAGAAAGAAAGAACAGTGAAATCTGTTCCCAGACGGTTAAAAGCTGTTGTTGATACTGCATAATATTCTATTAAATAATAATTTTGTAAAAAGTTATTTACTAATTTTTTGACATTTTTTCAAAATGTGCAAAGATTTTTGTAAGATAAAAATTTCCGGGACTTTTTGGTTTTTGATTTAAAAAAAAAACTATGTTTTAATGTTATATTTAAAAGTTTCATATAGTTTTGTTAAAAATAGATCATAGATCTTATAATTAAATACCTATTCCGAAATATTAATTGTAACCAGCGCATAGGGGCTTATTGAAAGTCATAGGTGTACGAACACTTTTGGGAGCCACTGTATATAAACTAAATTATTGCAACACGTAATTTGAAAAAATACTTTTCAAATATAAAAATCATTTGCAATTTTCATCCATAGGCTTGACAAAATTTTTCGTAAGACCGAGTTTTATACGCAAAGGATGAATAATATTTTGTTTGGGGAATAACAGGTTAATTCCAAAAGTAAGAACACATGAAAATATTATAGAGGCTATAACTATGAAACATGACGTGCTAGAAATCCACATCATCTGGCAATTCTGTTTACAATTGAATAAGTAACTGATTACACGTGATAGTATTAATGTAAGAAAACTGTGTCACACAGTGTAATTTAGGCAAGGCTGATTAAAATGATTTTTAGTTTTCGCTCTTAGCTTCTGATTTTGCTAGGATTTTTCGATAGCTCCGAATTTGGTACGTCACACTTTTGCGTACGTAATTTTGTTTTGGTAGCCCTATTGTATTGTGGTAATCCTGCGCAATGAAATATTTTCCTATTTGGTTAAGAAATCTTCTGTCTACGGGAAAAAGTGAATTTAAATCTTTATAGTGTTACTCATGTAGTGATTTGCGCTCATTTAGTTAATACTACTTTTATTGGTTTATAATATGTTTTGTGAGGTTAATTCAAGTGGGACGTTAAACTTAATGGAGTGTCGGCAAATTGTGAACCTGGCTGTCTGGGGTTGATATATATATATATATATATATATATATATGATGAATAATTTATTTCGTACTGTTGGTAATGATTTTTTTATATAGAATCTGGACTTACATTGACAAATGTAGGAGGTATTATCTTTTAGTTTTTATTATAACATAGCACGTTTTGAAAGCGTTTTCCTTTCACGGGTGCGTAGTATCGCGGCGACTTTTCTTATGGAACATAAGATTTTTTTTCTTTTCTTTTCTTTTCTATCTTTCTTTCTTTATTTTTTTTCTCTGTAAGAGCTAATTTTTATCTTCAATATCATTAAATTTCTTTAAGCTTGATCTCGCCGTCTTTTTTTTTTTTTTTTTGAATTACTTTATTTTACTTTCACAGATTGAGGTGTTGGAGGGTGTATCAAGTATAAAACATTTTTGGATTATTCATAATTTCTTCGGGGTTTTGAAGTTCTGTGTGCTGAAAAATCTAAGACGAATACCGTGAAAAAAAATAATAATAATAAAAAAAAATCGAAATAATGAAGATACAATTCAAGTTTTAAGCTGTAAGTTACCGTTCTCAAATCTCAGAAAGCACTGTTAGAAAAATAATACGGTAACTTGCTCCGCTAAGACTTATTTCTGTGGTCAGCGTTTGTGCATTAAAAAAAAAAAGTGTGTTACATATCTTGCATGTATTTTGTTCGTACAAATTTTTATCTAAAATTTTAAAGCAAATCTCTAAACTGCAAAAAAATAAATAAATAAATAAAAGAAACTAAAAATAATAATAAGTAAAAAAATCCCACTTCAATTCTAAAAAATCCCGCTAAAATGTTTGGTCAAATTGGGAAGTACCACCTTACTTTTCTCTCGGGTGCGAACCCTGAAATAAACCATTAAATACTTCTACTAAACAATAGTTACATGGTGGATAAGAAAGCCATTAAATGCATATAATTTCGAGACAATAATTATGCATACATGTTGAAAATTGGTTCTTTAGCACGCCCATTGTTCATACAAATAAACTGAAATTTTGAGCAAAATCGGAATGGTAGTTTTCGAGTTGACATTACACAAACACACACACTTACATTAATTTGTATATCTTAAGCTAACTTCGTCTGTGTTAACTCTAAGTACGTGTTTTTAGGTATTTATTTGATGCATAATTATTGCATGTGGTTAAGAATGAAAGTCAGGTTGAGAAGCGTGCAATGTAGAGAAGGACAAAATATCGAGCTAAGAATACGCAATGTGAGACAGAAAAGGATTACATTTCTCCGTCCCTCCTTTTTCTTCAGAAAGGACATATTGAAGAAGTGAAAATGAAGATGAAGATGGCTCTGTGTTTGTTCATTGTTCAAAGTCATCTAAATGATCAAGGGGGTTTGGTGTCAAAAATGCCTCAAATATGTACAGGATGTTCCGTTTTAACTCGAAAGACCTTTATTTTCGCAACCGTTAGTCCTAATGTATACTTCTAATTGCAAACATTTTCAGAATCAGATGCAGAATTAAGATATTGAAAGTTTGAAGTAAAAATAAATATCAGTCAAAAATACCAAATTTAACTTTTTATACGTGCCCTAGGTCCCCTAATTTATGTTTAGGGAAATAACCTCCATTGAAAAATAATTTCAACACAAAAAGTTTGAAATTAGTTGGACCAATATTCACCGAGATATGAAATGCACCTTTTTGAGACTTACACCACTTTTCACTCGCCGTCAATAACACCTTTTGAGGTCAATATAGGGTTTCAACAATAGTTTAAAATTATGTGTGGGCATACAGTAGTTTTTTCAAATTGTTCGCGGTTTTGTACTGTGCTTTTGCATATCACGACACAACATTTGCATTTATTTTTGAATAGCCATAGCAATGAGAAGTATGAATATCTTGTTTTTCTTAATTTCACGAACTCTCATTCTTCTGAAAGGGATGTTCTAATCCCAACTTCTGTATGGTCCCTTAAAACTTTGAACTGGAATGTCTCCTTGAGTTTTGGTCGCACAAATGTCAAGTTTTTTGTGTCATTAATAGTTTTCAATGTGGATTATTTAGTTAGGGGACCTGGGGCCTGTGTAAAAAGTTGTTTTTTTAAAACTCATTTTAATTTTTGCTTCAAACTTTCAATATCTTAACTCTGCATCTGATTTTGAACATTTTTACAACAGGAAGTATACATCTAGGACTAACGATGGCGAAAATAAAGGTCTTGCAGGTTAAAACGGAACACCATGTATGTATATTTATATATTTTTAAATTTAAAGCACATATTGTAGATTTATGAAATATAAATGCTTGTTTTCGAATGTTATTTTTGTGGTAACCCATAATAGGAGGCATCTCGGGTACTCAAGTGAGTTCGATACTTATTTTCAAATTTAAAATTAAAAGTCAAACATTGTGCTTCAAAGTTTAAAACTGATACGATCCTAGTTATAGAATCTAAAATTTTATAATTCTCTCAATGTTATTGCTCTTTTTCTTAATAATGTCAATTGTAGGTGAGAAAAGCAAACAGTATCCCACATTCGGTAAAACTTTTAGAGATGCCGAAGAATTGAGATTTCTGAGTATTCTTCTTAATTTTCAGGTTCAAGTCATAGGGAAAATGTTATTCATAAAAATGGGAATAGCATTTCTTGTAAGCTTAACATTAACGAAAACTAAAGTATAATTGACTGAATCAAAATGAAGTGACTTCAAAGTGATAATAAATGCATTATGTAAATAAATGGTTTCTGAGATGATTTTTTCATATTTTCTCTCTTAAAGCTTTAGTTTAATTTGATTTATTTTTATCACTGGCAATTTTTTTACCCGAAAGAAAGAGCTGCGATTTTTTTTACTAAAAATAAATTTATTTGGATAGAAACTTAATTTGTTTTTTTTTTCTTTTACTCTATTTGAAAAGTTTAAATTAATTTTTTAATAGTAGCAGCTGAAAATAAAAGAAAGTTGGTAATTTTTTTTTAACTCTCAATCCCCCTACGAAGAAAAAGCTGTAAACGTCTTTATTTTTTACAGAAATTATTAATTTTCATGTTGCCTATTATAATTATTATCATCTCGCAAATGATTAATGACATTTTTAGGACCATTGTATTGTTTAAAATATTGTCTTTTTATTTTTACATGCGTCTATTTTTAACTTTTTCAGATTCATAATGATGTACTAAGAGAAATATACGTATACATTATACACATATTTTTTAATTTATTTCTTAGTTTGTTTCTCGTAAAAGTGTATGCTGATACTAGACGAAACTGCTGCATTTATGATGTTCTTATTAGAAACCTCATTAATAGTTGAAAATTCCTGAAACAAAAGCTAAGAATTTGAGAAAATAAATTTTTGACATTAATACTATATTATTAAGAAGTTTTTTTTCTTTCTTCTCTTTTTCTTCAACATGAGAGAAAATAATGAGGGTATACGGAAAAGTAAGATCATTTAGTTTTAAACGGAACGTCTAGCTTTATTTTTATTAAATTTTTAATAAATAAGAAAAACAGGTATTTTTTCGCAATTCATCAAAACTTCACTTTTAACTTGATTGACTTTCAATTCTATATTAAGATGCTTCTTTTGAAAAATATATTGCCTTAATTATTCCTCAAAATGAAATCTCCAGTTTCAATATGCAGGCTCTACTTTTGTTGCTAACTTTTTCTAACCTTTTTTTATTTAAATACATTTTAAATGCACGAAGTGTACATAATCTTTACTAATAATAAAGCTAAAAGTCTCTCTGTCCGGATCTCTCTCTGTCTGTCAGGATCTCTGTGACGAGCATAGCGCCTAGACCGTTCGGCCGATTTTCATGAAATCTGGCACAGAATTAGTTTGTAGCATGGGGGTGTGCACCTCGAAGCGATTTTTTGAAAATTCGATGTGGTTCTTTTTCTATTCCAATTTTAAAACAAAATGATTGACGAGTAAATTACGAAATTATCATAACGAGGAACCGTATAATGGGCACAAGCCAACTGGCAAGAAATTCACCATACATTATTTGTAAATATACAAGTGAACCAGAAGACCTTTTAATTTTTCTTCTACGGGCAAAGCCGTGCGGATACCACCAGTATGGTTATTGAAAGCTTAGTGAGAAGCAAAGGAATACTTTCTTAGCTAAATTTCAAAACTCATCAACATTATAATTTCAGGAAAGTTTTTAAATCTACATTAATCTCATTCATATAAAAAGTAATAGGAAAACCGTAAAAAGGACTGTATGAGTTAACATTAAAAGATTTTTCCCACATTTCCCTGTAAAAAATGTAACCTTAAAAATCATCTATATTAAGCATAAAATAAATACAAACAAGATTCCAATTTATATTACGATTATTTGTGAATATTTTAAATTTATTTATGTATGAAAGTGAATGATTCAATTTTTCTACTCTGTACTTCAGCAGAAAGAAATAGCTGCAAACTTACCAAATTTCTTAAAGATGTTAGAAGCAGTTTTAGTAGCGTAGAATGTCTTGTCTGTAGCCTCTAATTGAAAGGAAAACACGCAAGTGAATACAAGGAGCATTTTCCATTTTATATCTTCGCTTCGGACGCGCGAAGGCGTGTCCTACCTGATTACGTCACAAGCTCAGAGAGATTTTATTGGTTGTCTTAAGTCTAAGAAGCAGCTCGTATTTATCAATGAATTCTTTTAATTTTGAAAAGTAAAGTAATTGGCGGAAGTAAGCTATGAAGTTTATGTTTCCTTTTAAATTACCAAGGGATAAAGTTCGAGAATCGCGGGTCAAGATATTTACGTTCTAATTATCAATCTTTTGGGAAAATCTTTTTTTTTCTTTTTTCTTTTTTGAATATTTGTGCAAATTTCTCAGCATTTTTCATTAATTTCAGTACTATCATCAAATGCCTTCAAAATGCCAACATCCACCTTCTCTATTATTTTTTGTTAATCAAAAATATAAAACTACGAAGTTGATTAATGATACATGATGAGATTCATCCAAAGCATCATTATCGTATTTTAAAATTGTGTGAAGATATTTGTATTTTTAAGATTGCAAACAAGTTGTAAATTCAAAATGCATACTTTACATGAATCATTGAGAAATACTTATTACTTTTTAGCAGAATAAATAATATTTTTATTTCAGTTGAAAGTTTTATTTTATCACTACACTGCAAAAAATAATTGTTGTTTTTGCAGTAATATACTGCTTTTTCCTACAGTTTAATACTGCTGTGCTAAATAACAGAGAAAAACTGTAAAAATATTTTAGATTGCGCAAAACGATGCGCAAAAGGTGTTTCTTTCATACGGGAACAGAAACTAATGAATTCAAGATATTGGGAGCCATGTTTTTTGATGATTCGGATGTGCTGAGGCAGAACTGTTCAACTGTAATTCAAGTTAAAGGTAAGTGCTGGTTATATTATATTCATTCCCTTTTCCTCAAAATATAGTTTTCTTTATCATCGAAAATGTATGTAAAATAACAGTTTATTTTGAAATCGCAATTCGTATCCTAATATTCGTTGATGCTGACTTTGCAATTTCTTATAGTTGCTAAGTTGTAGCGATTGCTTTCTAACAAAAATCCGAGTAGTTGTTGTGATTCTGAATATTTTATTGCACGTGTGATAGTTTTTAAACATTTTCTGAAACTCAAATTTTATTTAAAAATAAATCAATTCCTTTTTTGATCGTATTTAAAGTTATTAGAACATTAAACTTTGTGTACGATTACATTTTGTGTTATATACTATGTCAGTGCTTAAAATTTAAATTTTTATTTTCTCTAGTGAATTTTTAACATATCGCGATTGACTTCTTTCTTCTGTTTTTTTTTCTTATGTTCAGTTTTAAATTCTTTAACATTTTGCATTTAACCATTTTATTGAAAAACTTTACGTTATAGCATCAGTAGCTTTTATACATAATTCGATGAATAAAATGAAAATAAATAAAATAACAACGTGACAGAGAGACATGCAAACAGTATACAATTTACTGATATTTTTTGCTGAAGAATTTGTCACTGTGGAAATACAATACTCTGATGTCTGAACGACTCAAAATTCTCTGAAATCTGGAGCCAGCTTTCATACTTAACGGTCGAAAGTAAAATAATAATAATTGAAAAAATCATCAATAAAGAACTCAAAAAAAAAAAAAAAAAATCTCAAAAAATAAGCATTTTAAAATACAAACACGAAACCCTTGTGTTTTAAAAGTTTTATATTTGCGTCAGCAGGAAATTAAAGTTTTACTTCAGGAAAATTGCACTAGTACCATTGAAACTTGGGAACGTAAAAATAATTTTAGAAACTATATTCAAAGGCACTCGATTGGAGGTCACGGGAAGTCTCTATGACCTCCCCAAAAATGCCATACTGGGAAAATTTTGTCTGGCTATTCGGCAAATTTGGGGACATAATTGTAATGTTGCAATTTTTAAATTTTCGAATGACCAAATTTCATTAGATATTGTACTTAATTGTGCGTACTTAATGTGTGCATTCACCAGTATTTTATTAATCGGCAAATATTTAAGTTCCATTTGGCAAATTGAGATTATACGCCTTCCCAACATATTTAAGTTCAGGCCATGCCTGGCTATATTTTAAAATTTTCAGCTTTTCATTTCTGATCTGGCAGTGTTTCGTTCTCGTCAAAATTACAGCTTTTAAATTTAAAGTAGAATATTTACATTATTATGCATTGTTTGTCATATTTTATTCGCTTTGAAGGGCATGCTCATTTAGAAAAGTAGGTGCTCGAGAAACTACAGTAGAATTTGAAACTCTTACAACCTTGAAACTCATCAGTTTCCTTACATTTTAACTTTTAGAACACTTCGAGTCTTAAATTTTGGCATCAACATGTTCAGGATGAAGACAAAAAGTATATTATAAATAACG
>NW_026557909.1:0-56654 GCF_026930045.1 Uloborus diversus | reverse complement strand
CGTATGCAAGATTACAAAAGCAAGATCATCTTGCCTAGACCTTGATTTCATGCTGTCATGACAACATCTTGATATTATCCTGTCATATCAATACGTATGCAAGATTACAAAAGCAAGATCATCTTGCCTAGACCTTGATTTCATGCTGTCATGACAACATCTTGATATTATCCTGTCATATCAATACGTATGCAATGTTACAAAAGCAGCCTACCTTGATATTTTCCTGATATTATGCTGCATACACCTTGTCAGTCAATATTGTGGCAGCCTGCTGACAGCATAAAGGGAGTAACATAACAACATTGAGGCAGTATTAATGCAAGATGATTTTTCTTGCATGTCAACCTTGATGCAATACTGAGGCAAGATATTTTGCATACTGGGTAGTAAAGGTCATCCCAAGATATTTAAATTCGTCACTCCACGGAATGATATTATTGTTACATTTGAAGAAAAAATTAGGAGAATAATGTTTCCTGGAGAAATTAATAGCAGTGCTTTTTTCAGGAGCTATGTTAAGTTTCCAATTCTGAGCCCAATTTGCGATATGATCAAGAGCTTTTTCAATTTTGTCTTTGGCCAGATCGGGAGTGTCAGCACATGCATAAATTGTAATATCGTCGGCATAAATTAAGATTTTGGCACCAAGAAGTAGATCTTCAAAAATATCATAAGTATATATCATAAAAAGAAAGGGGGCTAAAACTGATCCTTGGGCAACTCCGACATTCAAATTGAAGGGAGAAGAGGTAGCTCCTCTCCAACGAACTTTAATTTTTCTATTGTGTAAAAGATGGTTAATGATTTTAGCGATTTTGCCACTTATTCCGCATTTAATTAGTTTCCATGTCAGTCCGTCAATCCAAACACTGTCGTACGCCGATTTTATGTCTAGTTTGATACTAAAAATATATTGTTTGCTTCTCCTGGCAATTTGAATGTCTTCAGAGAATTTAACCAGAGTAGTATTACAGTCCCTAAACGGAAGAAAGCCCATGTGATTATTATGAATTTTTTTTTTTTTTAAGGTCCAATTGATGAGACGATCAAGTATGAGTCGTTCAAAAATTTTCGCGGTGGTGGATCCTAAAGAAATTGGTCTGTAGGAGGAGATATTATCAGCAATTTTATTGGGTTTCTTGATAGGGAGGATGGTGTAGGAGTTCCAGTCGTCCGGGATGCTGAAGCTGTTCCAAATTTCATTGATGTTAAGAAGAAGATTATTGAGAATGTTTTCAGGAAGATTTTTAAAAATTTTTGCTGGAATATTGTCTTCTCCAGGAGTAGTATTTTTCATAGATTTAATTGCCTTCTTAAGTTCAGTTTGGCTGAAGTTTTTGTCAAGAGTTTCATTACTATTAATGTTGTAATCTAATGGAATGCCTGGGTGGGTGGGTCTGGAACTATAATGAATGCAGAAGGCATTAGCTTGGGCTAAGGCAGACGTGATGGACTGTGTGCCGCTTTTAATAATAATATTGGAGTTAGGGATTTCTGTGGATTTATTAAGGATTATTTTTTTGATAAGATGAAAGGCATTTTTAGAGGATCCCAAGTTAGAGCATTTCTTGTCCCAATAGTCTCTGGAAGCATTTTTAATTTCTTTTTTGAGTTTGGCCGAAAAATGTTTATAACAAATCCAATCGTCTCTCGATATATATTTTTTTTGATTTTCTGAGATATCTTCTTTTTTGGCCCATCAGGAATCTGCACTTTTTATTCCACCACGGAGGAAATTTTTGTTGTTGAAAATTTTGAATGTTGCTATTATTATTAATGGAGTCAGTGAAGAGGAGATGAAGATCTTTATAGTTAGAGTCCTTTTTAAAATTGTTTATAAGATCATTATTGACTTTGTTCCAGTTTATAAAGGTTTTATTTTTCTTATTCATTTTATTCACGTTATGATAGGAGTCCGAAAAATTGATTATAATGGGATAATGGTCAGAGTCAAATAAGTCAGGATGGACGTGATAGTTTAAGTGAGGGAATAAATCAACCGAACATAGAGACAGGTCAATTAGAGAGTGGATGCCGGAGGGGGCCCTATGGGTAGGTATTTTGTTATTGATGATGCAAATATTGTTGTCAATAATAAAGTTGGCTAAAATGTCAGAAGAGTTAGAGTTTAGAGTGCTGCCCCAATAGTTATGATGCAAATTAAAGTCACCTAAGATTATAAACGAAGGGGAGAGTTTTTTTTTTAAATTATTAAGCCAATTCAAAGAAATTTTTCCTTTAGGGAGGTAAACGTTAACTATGTCGATCTGGTTGTCATTGAGCCAGACGCTAACGCCCAAAATTTCAGTATCTGCAGAGTAGAGGCTGTCTAAATTAATGACCCTTGAGGGCAGGAATCTTGGAACCATAGTCATAAGGCCCCCACCCGCACCCACTCTTCTATCTTTACGATAACAGGCCAAATTTGCATAAGAAAAAAGTTCGTCCTTTAAAAAGGTCTCTTGGAGTACAAAAATATTATCTTTAAAAAAGGGAGAATTATTAAAATAATGGCGCTTGTTGGTAATACTACGACAGTTCCATTGGATCACTGAGAAGCCCTCAGCAACGCAAAAAAGAAAAAACAGGGGAAAGGTCCTCCGGACCAAGGGAAAACAAAGCGCCAAGAAAAAAAAGAAGGACGAAAAAAGGGGGGGCCCAAAGTCACGGGGGCCCAGAAGAGGGGGGAGGAGAGTGGACCGGGGGAGAAGAAGATGCGGAAGAAGTAGCCGGAACTACTTTAGAGGGACAAGGGGTAGTATCCATAATATTAGTCGAAATAGATGAGCTGGCAATTTTCCTGGGTCTTTCAGGACTTTGTGCCATGTTAGCAAATGCTGTGGACAACATGTTTTGTACACTGTTGAGTGTAGTAACTATAGCTTTTTCGAACATGGAGGTCTGGATTTCTAACACTTTAGTAAACCTCTCCTCCATCCTATTCAGGGCCCCTAGGAGGAATTCCTCCATTGTTGACTGAAGATTTACTTGAGGGGATGAGTCTGTTTCTACTCTAACAATTTGCGCCATAGATTTTTTTTGTTCCATTCTGAACCGACGTCTAGCTTCCGGGAATGAGAGACAGTTCTCGCATTTAAACTTAAGAAATTTTTCTTCTTCCTTATATTCCGGGCATCGTTTGTCGAAAGCAGAATGGTTTCCCTCGCATCTGGGGCATTTCACAATCGCGCTCTCACATGAAACACTCTTATGATTACCACTGCAGTGACCGCATATGGGGTCAACTTTACAGGTGCTTGAGATATGGTTAAATTTGTGACAATTTTGGCACGATCTTGGTTTGTCAACGAAAAGTTCAATATTTTGTCTGGAATACCAAATTTTAACGTGACTTGGGATATTGGTCCCATCAATAATGACTAAAACTGTTTCACTTGCTTTTCGCGATCCCTCCCTAGTAAAAAAAAAATCTTCGGAGTTCTTTACTATATATGCCTTGGTCGTAGAGTTCCGCAGCAGTTTCATCAAGTTTAGTTTCTGTGGAGATGTTCTTAAGTAAGAAACGGGTGTTGGTACCGTCGTTGAGCATTTTAGAATCTATGTCGATTTTGAGAATTTCGTTTTTTCCCAACAGTTCTTTTGCGCAAGCAGCATTGTATGTTTTAATTATAATTTGGTTTGTCCTCGTAAATTCGACGGATTCAATAGATTTATGATTCGATATAGTTTTTTCTAATTCATTTTTGATATCTTTTGGTCTGTTCCGAGGTAGACCTGTATTTGCACTATTATTAGCCTGATAAAGAATACTAAATGATTTGCCACCGTTCCCTGAAATAGCGTCAATAACCGAAAGCTTGTCAGATATCGTAGAAAAATAATTAACAATTTCTGTGTCAGCCATGGAAAAGTTATTGTCGTGAAGGCTGGGCAACATCTCCAACAGAAAAAAAGAGCAAAAAAACCTTACCTGAACGGCATAAACGGAAGCACGATGACACGCACTGAAACTCAGTGCACGTGTGAACAGCACAGACGCGAGATAAAAAAAAACCGAAACTAAAAAGCCACGAGTAGAACAGGAAAAAGCCAAAGCACTCCCAGTAGAGCCCGGCACATAGCGTACTAAGCTGAGGGACCCTGAGAGCGAAAAGGAAAAAAACAAAAAAGAAAAGAAACCGTCATGCTCCCCGTCCCGGGAGGGTCGACCCAGCTCTCGTGGGTGCAAAGAACGAAAGAGAAACGACGAAGGAACGCGCGAGAGTTCTCGAATCGCAAACAGTTACAGTCACCGGCATGCAAACCACACCAACAAACACAAAGGATTCCGCGCCGGAGGCAACCGCGCAAACAACTGTTCACAGTTGCAGTTAACTTCCCTGGAACTACTTGCAAACTGCTTGATTACGGTCGTGTTCGAACTGAATTACTAACACTCCCCTACTTATCTGATGTCGCTGTGGATATCCATTATTTAATAAATTTCTTAGTCCTCTACTTCGAATTGGAGCAGGCAGCCATGTTGGAATTGCCCCTGCACTCAGATACTTTCCTCAGATTTGGTCGGAAGACCAATTCCCTAATGGGCCTATGTTTACCTCAACAGACACACGTGGAACGCTATGTTTTACTTTTTTATGTAATTTTGCAAATCACCGCAAGGTAGCGTATTCGAGCGCTAGAGTTTCGAATTGTGATAACTAGCGAAAATATTGTTTAAATAAATTAAATAAAGCGTTTTCCATCATGTATCGGCCAACGTTTAATCCTAGGATGTCCGCCAACGCTCAAAGTCATGTCCCTCCAGTGACGTCACGTACACTTGCATTGTATGATGCCGATTGAAGAGGAGAAACAGTTGGACAGCATGTCGTCGGAGCAAATAAAACTGAAGTAAAATACTACGTAACTGTGACCGATTCTCTCTTTGGACTCTGATGGCGCGTTTGAGTTGTTTTCGTTTTAGCTGTTGTGTGTTTTCTTAAGTTTTTTTCCTTCTTGATCTGCTTGCATAGAGTCTTTTCATCTTTAGTATTAAGTGTAAAGGAACATCTTTTTCTGTCACATCGCTTTTGAATGAACCTTTAGTTAATGTATCAATATACTGTTCGAATTTCAGAGGATGGTAGGATGGTGATCCACCGAACTTTTCTCAACTATTTCGTTATTTTCAAGCTAATTCTGAAAACAATTGTAAGTAATCTTTTCTGAAATTTAGCTTATAAAATTTTCTTGAGTAATATTGAAATTCTCCTTTTTTTTTTTTTTTTGTATGTGATCAAATATAAAACTTGTTTGAAGCTCAACTCTGGCCCATCATTTAGGAGTGGGTTATCGCCCCTCATGAAAAACATAGGTGTAATACATTATGTGTACTGTGCAGGAGTCAGTGCCTTTCCTTGTGGTCAGGGGTCTCTCTCTCCGTGCAGCATCTTCTGTGGGGCTGCTGACTTTCTCCCTATTTCTGTGCTTTTTTGTTTTGAAGCTCAATATTGAAATTTAAAAAAAGGAAAGTTTCACAAGAGTATGAAGTTCATATTCAGAATCTTTGTCGAAACACACATTTATCAGAGTGGCGACAGATCAGGGAAATATCAGGGAATTTTGAAAAAATAACAAAAATTCAGGGAAAATTTATTAAATGAAGAGAAAATTTTTTTTTTGCTTTTCAAAATTAAGTACCCTAATTTCCTATGCGTCTTCCGCCAATTATCTGTTGAGAAAAAAGTAAAATTAATAGAATGCGATTATACACTGCTGCATATTTGTGCATCTTTTTTTCTCAACGTCTAAGTATTGAATCTTAACTTATTAAAAATTGGATGAACTTCCTATAATTGCTTCTGTGTCTGTAAAGTTGTTTATTTTACTTAGCTCGAATTTACCTTTCACGAGTTCCATGCTATGTAAAATCAACAACCCTACAGGCAAAATGGGAACCGTCAGTAATGCCTTAGCGCCCTTGCCTTTACTCATTGTCTTGAAGTAATTAGCGTACTGCAATCACGATTTCAAGAAAAATCTTTGTTTTTAAAATTAATGCAGATAAAAGCTGTAAAATTATTGTATTTTTAATTTAATTGCTAAAAATGAATGTTGAATGAAAATCAACTTTGTTTTTTTGCCATCGTATTATTCGCTGTCGCCTCAAATTACACGAAGGTTTTTTTTTTTTTCAAACTATAAATTTTTTATTTTAAAACAAAGTTATATATATATATATATTTTGGAATTAATTGATTGTTTTTTTGCATTTCAGTGCTGTTTGTTACAAAAGTAATCTAAGATTTTTTTTCCCGACAAATAAGGAAATCATTTGAAATTGAGTTACTTTGTGTACATAAGTAAATTTTTCTTGTTATTATTGCAGCAATAATTATACTGTTTGAAAATTTAGTTCGAAATTATTTCTATATAAACTTTCTAGTTTTATCATGATTAGATATTTCTTTAAGAATGTCTGTAATAATTTCTTAGAATTCTTATGTTAACTGGTTACTAGAAGTAAATTATTTGTTTTAAATTTCCAAAAAATTTCCCTGTAGATAATTTACTATACTAAAAAAAGGAGCATATTTTCAAAATATATTCTTAACAGTTTAAAACGTTTTAAACACTGCATTTTATTTAATATGCAGTGGTTTTCACGTAGGGCAAAGCAAGGAAACCATTATTATTGATAACGTAAATCAGGGAAATTTGGTGAACTTAATCAGGGAAAAGTCAGGGAACTTTTTTTGGCAGTTTCTGTCGCCACCCTGATTTATGTTTTAAGGTAGTTTGCAAAGTAGCTACTGCTGTACAGCCTCATTATCGTAATGACTTAAACAGTGTTTGGGGTCCAAGAAAGCTATTGCATAACTGGTGATTATTTAATCGGGATAATTTTCTTGTGATGTTATTTGTTCAAAATACAAGGTTAAAATTGCTTATGAGAATGAATGGGCAAGAAACTGGTCCCCCCCCCCCCCAAAAAAAAACTACTTTTCCAGTTCCCCAAAGTTTTTTTTTTTTTTCAAAGATCTGGTTCTTTTCTTTTTTTTCTTAAAAATTTCTAATTCGGTTCTTTGATGCATTTGTTTTGTAAAAAACATTAATATTAGAGATGCACCAAATATTTGGTTTGGATTCGGTATACTGCCTATTTGGTAGACAACCGGAATATTCGGTCAGGCCTAATGGTCAGCAGTCGGCAACCAAATAGTAAACAAATTTAAGTGTTAAAAAATTGGTTAAAGAAATTAATATACTAATGAATGAAAGTTATTATACAATACCATATTACAAGATTAATTCAAATTGTTTCTTAAATTTTAACTAATGTTTTTAAAAAAATATTCCACTCTGCATTTTGCAAAATTTTAATATTAACTTATAAAGTTTCAAAAAAAGAGTAAATAACTAAAAAAATAAAATAATTATGGTGCATATCATAAAAATAAACCAGACAAACATGCATTAAAAGTTTTACGGAAATATAAAAAAACTTTCTGAGATATCACGCGCAAGATCCGGCACCTGAGAAAAAGAGGCTTAAACAGAGCTGCTGTTAACTTAAATCTCTAGGGGGAAAGTTTACGCATTTTTACGATAACTTGAAAAGTTTTTTGTGTCTGGTAGTGAATAATGTATCAAATTGTTTGCAATTAAACTACGCAGAACTTTTTTTTTTTCCCCAGAAAGTTAAAAATTTTGAAGTTTAAAGGTCCTTAGACCCCTTAATAAAGTTTATTGAAGGAAGCCAGTTATTCATAATCATGCTGAGAGGAATTAATTTATATTATAAAAGAGTTTAATGAAGAAATAATAACTGAAAATCAATTTCAATTCTTATTGCGGCTTGTTGAGAAATATACCGATAGCAAAAAATTGTTTGGTACATACTAGCACAATCACATCCGTAGTAGTTTAAATATAATTGTTGTGTTATAATTTGCAACTTGCAAAATGCTGAAGATTTAAATGAAATAAAGTTGTATTGCTTTCTTAGCCTTTCTCTTTAATTTTGCATTTATTGCATAAAATCATACCAAACTTTGGGGATGTTGAGCTACCTCTAAAAGTGAAAACGAGGAGCTCAAACTTTACATAATCGACCAAAAAAGGGGGAAATACTAGTGAAAATCAGAAATTTAAAAAAATGGGCCTTTTTTGCGCTATCCTAGTATACCGCCATAGGACAATTTCTTTTTTCTAGACCAACTTTAAATGTTTAACCAAGCACTTTTAATCTATATTAAAATAGTGACATTGTCCTGCAACAAGAAGAAGTAATCTGGCCAGCTGTGGATTTTTCTCCTGATCCCCTGATATTTTGTGCATACTATTTATTTGCATATTATTTTCTTGTGCATATTATTGCCAAAAACTAAAATTTTTAGCTAAATAAATAAATGAAAAATGCAGGAATAGAGAGGCCATTTGTATTTTCAAATTTGAAAGATTCAGACAGCAAGACTTTTATTTACATTAATAAAAACTGTTTAGTACACGTAGGAAAGTTTAGGCCAATCTGGTACTAACTTTTACAGTCAACCCTATATGCCTTGTAAAAGTTTTGAACTACAGTGGAGAGATGAGAAATATTATAGTTCTAAAATTGTATTTGGCAAAAAATACTGTTTTGTTTCCAATGCAGTAGTAGAATTATTTTTAGCTATACAACTTATTGTTTATGTCTAAAAAGTGGTACGGTTTACTAAGAACTGCTTGACTTCGATCACTGTTTTAAAAGGAAATCTGATCTTTCTTTACAAGAAAACTAGCATGTTTTGAACTCAAATCTTGTAAAGTTTTATAAGAAAATGTTTTCACATTAGTATAGGAATAGTTAAATAATATGAAATCTTTTCAGCTGTTTCTGTGTGAAGATGCTGGCATCAAGTTCAGCTCTGTGTGACTGGAGGTCTCATCGTCGGGAGATCCCATTCGCATGCGAGTGATTTTCAATCGTTGAACAGTTTGCGATATAGGTTTGCTGTCCCGACAGTCTTTCGAAAAAGGCCATTCAATGTTGCTCTCCACAACATCGTAAAATAAAATTTTGTGACATCATAGTAGAGTTTTTAAAACTTTGGAATCGAAGAGTACATATTGAACATGCCCGATATGTAAACAACTTTCACCCCCAAGAATTACAAATACAAGCTGCAAGGAGCTTATTTATGTCGCTTTTAAAAACTTCATATTGAAAGCATAAATGTAGAGTCATTGGAAAATACATACCTTTGACAACCAATGTTTTCATTAGATTATTCTCCCTGGACATTGCTCAATGCCCAATCCAAAGTTGCGGGTGTGACATTTACACTAACTAAATTAGTCATCAGCAAAAATATTTTAGAGTATAGGTTTCAATTTTTATATTTTTCAATAAAGATTACTTGCAGGTACATTGATGCCAATTTGCAAGTTGATTGATATTTTATTTATTTTTTAAAAAATTAATTTCTACCCGTTGCGGGTGTGACATAAAAAGGACATGCATTTTCACCTTGCGATCAAAACATTCAAAACTCTGTGAATTATATCAACTGATCGAACTGGTTTTTTTTTATGTTAGACAGTAATACTTAACTAATTATTCTATACAAAAATTTAGATACTCACTCAATTAGTTTCACTGTAAAAAATATTCAAAGTTGCCGTTGCGGGTGTGACTTGTGTGGCCAATAAAATAACAACATACACAAATAGTTATCAATCAGACATTTTATGATTAGCACAGTAATAAATAAGAGAAATTGCAAATAACTAAGGAAATTTTTTTTACATTAATCTCATTTCCAATCTAGAATTGATGATTTCAGGGGGTGTTAGTTTTCTTATTACAATGTTCTGTTTCTCCCATGATATGTCTGACTGATTGGGCCAGATGTATACATGTTGTGAAGGTTTTTTTTTTTCCAAGTATTCTACTTGTATGTCTTCTCCATCTATTTGCTTGATTTGACTTTTTTTTTTTTTTTTTTTGAGGTATTAAACAAAACTAATTCTACAAAATCTCCAATAGCATTTATATTACCGAGGGAGATCGTTTCCGACTGAGGCAGCAATGAAACTATCTTCAGTGCACTTTCTACAGTTAGTGCTTGCCACCTGAATTGTACCCATATCGATCGGTACAACATGGTGTACCGATTGTAAGTTTGGTATAGCTTTGTACAAGGCAGCAGCGTGCGTGAAGCATTTTTGCAACATCTTTTGTGATATCGCTCTCCGCAGAATAAAGTACTCTGATTTTTTTAAGAGCCTTTTCTGCTCAAATGGCAAAATCCGATGCAGAATTGACTGTTGCTCTACGCTGTAGAACGGCAAGTGACACCATTTTTTTTTTGTTACCGCACCAACACCATCCACAGCTCCTTATCTATGAGTCCTTGCAAAGTATGACCATGCAATTTTAATGTTGTAGTCTTTATGGTTGTATGACATTAACAGAAGATTGTACCTGTCTATGGATTGCATTACCAAAGGTTTGAGCTCTTCAAAAAATTGCCATCGACTCCGTTTCTACAGCTGGAGATGGTGTGGCCCCTTTTGTCAAAGATTTCTTTCTCTCGCTACACTTTCTCTGCCTCTCATTCTGGTTTTGCCTCTACATTTTCTTTTTTTTTCATGGCCACAGATGTAATTTTTTAAAGTAGTTTCTTCGTAATTTCTATTCTTGCTTTGTTTCTTTCCCTTTCTTTTAGAAAATATTCCGAGTATTTAGCCGAGTTTTCTTTCATCTTTTTACGATGATTTCGGAATCTTTTAGTGCTGTTCATTCTTCTGCAAAAAAGAAAAAAAATGTGTAAAGTGAATAAATATAGCACTACAAGTCCCAGAATATATTGTTGAACATGTTTTTTTTTTTTTTTTTGAAGTTCTTTGAATTTTTTAACCCCAAATGAAATTAAAAACATTAAGTTTTGATTCATTTAAAACTTTAACTGACAGAATTTTATACAAAGTTTTTTTTAATAAATATTTTAATAAAAGTTTCATTACTATTTTTATTATTTCTTTATATTTATTTTGAATTTGAAGTAAAAAATAATCTGTCCCTAATATTACATTATTTGTTTTAAAAAGTAAAGGGGGGAAAAGTCAAATGCTGAAAGCAAAATTATACATTTTTATACATATTAAAAAAGATAAAATATTGTTTTGGTTTTTTTAAAGTTTTATTTTAAAAAAAACAAAAAACAAATCTTACCTTATTGAATAGTTGCCTTAATTATAAATCAAGAAATACAAAAATGTTTCTTAGGAGAACCAATAATATAGAATACCAAACTAAATAAATCAACTGCACATGCTCTAAAGATACTAATTTTGAATTAACTGGGGGGTCTAGACAAATAAGTCAAAGGCCAAAGGTTAGGTCAAAGGTTAAAACATTAGTGCTGTCATCTACATGCATTCCAGAATTACATTTGTGTTTAATTTAAAAAGATGTTGCGGGTGTGACTTTAACTAAATGTCACACCCGCAACAGGAACAAGTCACACCCGCAATGCTTAATAACTCCAATTAAAACATTAATTAATTTTTTTTCTGTTTGCTATTCAAAGTACTTTAGTAAACTATTTTAGAATACGAAGTTTCAAAACTTTTAGGCAAATAAATTTTTCTGTGGAAATATAAATGCATTTTTTGTTGCGGGTGTGACACAATAATTAAGAATAATTAAATATGCTTACCTTTTGTAGTGAAGATTAGTAGACATTTCTCTTCAGGAAAAAACTGTTGCTAATGAATGTCAGATTATGTGTGAAACTTTATAGATTTCTAGAATTATTTGTTCAGCTGTAATAGACCATGCAACATAAGCAGTTTTGGTGCAGTCTAGTTCGTACTGATATAGTTCCACTTTAGTAATTAAAATAAGAATGTTAATGACATAAATGAAATTTTTTTTCAATAAAATATGAAATAGTATACTTTTAACAGTGTGTATGCAAAATTTCAACCATATTGAATGAAATTTGAATTTTCATCCTCATGTCCACTTTTTTTTGGATTGGGGCTCAACAAAAGAAATGTGAAACACTTTTTCTGGATACAAATTGTAGAACTTCTGCTCTGCTTAATATAAACTTGACAAGCTGAATAGAAAAAAAGAATCATGTAGCGTTTTATGTGTTGAACTGGCATATTATTGATTTTCTCTTTTAGAATCTATGCTTTTACGCTTTTGCTTCATTCGGAAAAAAAAAATTGAATTACTTTGGCATGTCTGTTCCTATAGAAACAAACTCCATTGTGCTTGAAACATTGTACACTAATGAAAAGCCATATTCTTGTGAGTACAGTGAAAAGACATTTTCTGTTAGTTCAAGTTTTAAAAACACATTTGAGGATACACACTAATGGAAAGCCATATTCTTGTGAGTACTGTAAAAAGACATTTTCTGTTAGTTCCAGTTTTAAAACACATTTGAGGATACACACTAATGAAAAGCCATATTCTTGTGACTACTGTAAAAAGACATTTTCTGTTAGTTCAAGTTTTAAAAGACATTTGAAGATACACACTAATGAAAAGCCATATTCTTGTGAGTATTGTAAAAAGACATTTTCTCAAAGTACGAATTTGAAATCACATTTGAAGATTCACACTAATGAAAAACCATATTCTTGCGACTACTGTAAAAAGACATTTTCTGTTAGTTCAAGTTTTAAAAGACATTTGAGGATACACACTAATGAAAAGCCATATTCTTGTGAGTACTGTAAAAAGACATTTTCTGATAGTTCAAGTTTTAAAACACATTTGAGGATACACACTAAGGAAAAGCCATATTCTTGTGACTACTGTAAAAAGACATTTTTTGTTAGTTCAAGTTTTAAAAGACATTTGAGGGTACACACAAATGAAAAGCCATATTCTTGTGAGTACTGTAAAAAGATATTTTCTGTTAGTTCAAGTTTAAAAACACATTTGAGGATACACACTAATGAGATGCCATATTCTTGTGAGTGTTGTAAAAGAAAATTTTCCCAAAAGGCACACTTGGAAAGACATTTTAGGGTACACACTAATGAAAAACCATATTCTTGTGAGTACTGTAAAAAGACATTTTCTGATAGTTCGTGTTTTAAAAGACATTTGAGGATACACACTAATGAAAAGCCATATTCTTGTGAGTACTGTAAAAAGACATTTTCTGATAGTTCGAGTTTTAAAAGACATTTGAGGATACACACAAATGAAAAGCCATATTCTTGTGACTACTGTAAAAAGACATTTTCTGTTAGTTCAAGTTTAAAAACACATTTGAGGATACACACTAATGAGAAACCATATTCTTGTGATTATTGTAACAAGGCATTTTCTCGAAACTCAAGCTTGAAAAAGCATTTGAGGATGCACACCAATGAAAATCCGTATGCTTGTGATTAGTGCGAAGAATCTTTTATTGCCCCTTCATGTTTAAGAAGACTTTGCAGAGAGCAAACTGATGACAAACCACTCTTGTGATTATTGCAAAAAACATGTGAGGATATGCACTAATGAAAAACCATATTCTTGTGACTTTTGTAAAAGAAACTTTCCTGGGAAATCATCTTTGTATCCACTTTTAGAATATACCGTAAAGACGAAAGTTTGTTCTGAAAATGACATTTTTTCGGCATTTGAATTTTGTAACAGATTTAAGTATGCATACTAATGTAAAACTAGGTTCTTGTGACTGTTGCAAAACCAACCTTTTCCTCAACGTGCAGATTTGAATACACATTTGAGATTGCATGCTAAGAGAAACAATATTTATATCTGACTAACTGTAAATAGCCTTTTAGTCGTTCTTTATATATAAGAAGAGTACGTTTGAAAATTCACACTAAAAAAAAAACATTCCTGCGAGACAGGGTTTGAAAATATCATGATATTTTTGAAAATATCTGATATTTTGATATGTATCGCATATTGTGATCGGAGTATCTGATATTTTCAATTAGCAGTGACTAATGTCTTCAAAATAGTAAATGCATCCTCAAATCACCTTTTTTTTTTTTCTTATATTATACAGTGCTGGCCAAATTATTAGACTAAGACTGTTTTAAAAGCAAATTCCATATTGATTACATAACTATGGACACATTAACGAACAGTGAAATAATTATGTAATATTTAGAGCGCATTCCCTTGTTCTTGATGAGCATTTTACGCCTTTTTGGCATACTTTTCACAAGGTTTACACCATTTCTTAACATTTTTTAAAAGAGGAGGTGAAAAATTGCTTATACTCAGTATTATATATACTCACATACACATACTCACTAATTACCTAAAACTAACTTTAAGTATAACAGAACACACTAATAATAAGAACTAGTGAACTGTTTAAGTTGATTGAGGTTATGTTCCTGGTAGGTAGATAAATAAAAAGCAGACAGTGCTGCCACCTGCAAACATTGAATTTTGCTAAAATAATGTAATAATCAGTGTACAGTATTTACTGTACTTTAACAGTAAAATAAATAGTATTTTAGTACAAATAATGTACAAAAAACAAAAGAAACTCTTTAGTTTAATAATTTGACCAGCACTGTAATTACAATATGTAAACTTAAAAATAAGGTATCTTTCACTGTTTATATCTAATATTTCATTTTACATTTCTACTAATTTTAATAGAGTTTACTTAGCATTAGCTGTTTTACTCATTTTTCTTCTGTTAGCTACTTTTACAGTTATATGATTTATCAGAAATAAATAATCTGCACTAGTCTGTGCACAGTCATAAGACATTTTTTTTTTCTGAGCAACGCTTAATAATTAATTTGGCACTTTTAATATGAATTCAAATTGTTTAAACTACTAATAATTTTATGAATATAAAATACAAGTAAAAAAGAATATTGTATTACTTTGTTACATTATTGATGCATTAATACATCATAAAAATATAGTACATAACTTTTTAGTTATTCTTGATAATAAATGAACACTATTACTATGATTAATATATTTTTTATATTAAAAATTTATACCATAGTTGAAAAAATAAATATCAAAATATCGTGATATTGTCAAAATAAATATCGAATATATATTGACTGATAATATATCGGCGAACCCTGCTTGTGAGTATTGTTAAAAAGAGCATTTTCTCATTTTATGAGTTAAAAAAAACACTTCATGAAGTGTACCATGCAAAAAACCAATTTTGTAGGGGTAAAAAATAAGCACCCAATCCCAGCATTTGATACAACCTGATGTAAAACTGCAAGATTCGTTATTTGTGCACCAATACTTGTATTTTATTACCCAAAATTGTTTTTTTTTAAAGAAAATAAATAGTCGTTGCATTAGTTTTCGTCATTCAGAATTTGAGCACTCGTCCAAAAACCATTTATAAGGGAAATTCTTTGCACAGAGATGTAAAATTTATGGAAATTTCGAGGCGGCGTAGTTATTCTTTTTTCCCGTTTTATTTCTGGAAAAAATGGAAAATTTGATTTTTTTCCAAGTTGTATTTATTCGGCAAGTTGTATGTTATATATTCATTCCATTAGTTAATCTATTTACATTCTTTCATTTATTTAACCCATATTTATTCATGCATGCCCTTATTTTCTTATTCATTTACTAAATTCTTCACTCATTTGTGTTTTCATCTCTTTATCTATTTATTTGTTTAATATTCCATTTATTTATTCAATGATTTGTTTATTTCATTTAGGCATTCATTCGATGAAAAATATTTTCAAAAAACAAATATAAAGTAAAATGAGCCTAAAGTAATATGACTCAATTCCAATTCTGTGCATTTTTGCTGTGCTGTGTAATTAATAAACATGTGTTGCTTATTGAAATGCTGATTGTTGATTTATTTGTGGTTCCTGTGACATGTCTGCTGATATGTATGTCGTCAATCGTAGCAGCTATTTAAAAGAAAGGGTTAATAATAGTGTAAAAAGCGATTTAAAGTAAGTCTACTAAAAAGCAAAGTAGTAAATATTTCTATCACAAGTACATACAAAAATGCTTAAGTTGGAAATTGCAAAATCATTGTTACGCACACCTTACATGACTTTATCAAAAAGTTCACTATAAAGCACATTTTGCTCTGAGTGCAAAATGAAAAATTGTTTTTGAATCTTATGAAACTAAGGATTATTTTCTTTCAGTTAAATCATTTGAGATCTATTCAAAAGTCTGCCAATCAATTTCTCACCATTCTAGCACACCTCAAAACTATTTTACAAACATTTAATATAAATATTATATATCAAGCACCCCAACCTACTTTTTATTATAATACGGTTTAATGTAAACAGTTTTACATTTCGCACACTATGCACTATGAGAAATAATACGGCAAATAATCAAATCAAGATTGTTGTTATTTTTTCCAATAATTTAGCGTCCATTTGTACCGTGTATTGTCGCCAATGTACCTTTAACCACACTTACGAATTAATGTAAGGATTAGCCCAATTTTCATGCAAAATTTAAGGACGAACAACAATAAAACTAAAGGAAGCACAGCATTAAGATTTTTCTTTCGAGCACTATATCAAGCAAATAAATAAATAACGAAAAGGATATATTTACCGTTAAGGAGTATGCATGCTTTCGGTAATCGCTGATTAATCAATTCCTTGAAAATACCCCCTCATTAAACAAACCCTATAAATGTTCATGCAGTACAAGGAACTTTTAACATCCCATAGACATTTTTTCTCGCTCTAATAAAGTCCATTATTTAATAAATTTCTTAGTCCTCTATTTCGAGTTCGAGCAGGCAGCCATGTTGGATTTGCCCGTACACTCAGATGCTTTCCTATTGGTCGGAAGACCAATTCCCCTTTGGGCCTATGTTTACCTCAACAGACACGTGTAACGCTATGTTTTACTTTTTTCTGTAATTTTGCAAATCACCGCAAGGTAGCGTACTCGAGCGCTAGAGTTTCGAATTGTGATAACTAGCGAAAATATTGTTTAAATAAAGCGTTATCCATCATCTTTCGGCCAACGTTGAATCCTGGGATGTCTGCCAGCGCTCGAAATTCGAAGTCATGTCCCTCCAGTGACGTCACGTACACTTGCATTGTATGATGCCGATTGAAGAGGAGAAACAGTTGGACAGCATGTCGTCAGAGCAAATAAAACTGAAGTAAAATAATATGTAACTGTGACCGATTCTCTCTTTGGACACTGATGATGCCACACGCATATTGACTGATCCCAAGCGGTAATTCTGTAATCCACGCTATGGCTTGGGTTCTCCCATGCTCGATAGATGGCGCCACTACTTTTTCATGATTTTTTTTGCTTTCTTTTCAAAAATGTCAAGTTTTAACCATGGATAGCTTATCATCCGGCTTTACTTATTCAAATATTAATATTACAAACGATCAAAACGAAAATTTAACTTACAGAGTAAAAGAAATCACTGATGAAAATGCTGCAAATGTAAGTTTTAAATTTTTTTTTCTTAATTTAATTGCGGATAATCCCGAAAAAAAAAGATGTTATTAAAGGGACAGAACAGCCGATTTAAATTATTGGAATTAAAAAAAAAAAATGTGAAAATTCATGTGTCTAAAGGTTTAACGTTGTAATTAATAATTTAATCAACGGTCTAATTGATACAACTATATCAATTAGATAACATTATATGCAGTATTCGGGGGGGGGGAGTACATGTATAGTGTGAAATGTAAGTCAGAACAGCTCTTTTACAAAAGTACTCCAATAGGCTTTCTAGTTTTTTATTTATTTATTTATTTATTTTTTGAAAAACACAAAGACACACACACACACACACACATATATATATATATATATATATATATATATATATATATATATGCCAATGATTTTTTTTTTTGGTGGTGGGGGGGGGGGATCGCTTCCTTTTGGGGGGGGGGACACATTCACCCTTAGTTTCATTTACCCATGTTTTGTAGCATTTTTTAAAATTAATTTTCTGTTTAGTTTGTTCTTTACGTTTTGTTGTTTTTTCCACCAGTACTTACATGTTCTTTACTTAATCGCTATGTTGGGCCTTTTTTGGTTAAAGATTTTTTAGATTGTATTTGTGTTTTAATAAAAATTGAATTAACTTCTCTTTTGATTGGCTTATACAGATTTAACTTAAATATGCTTGTTAATTTTATACACAGAACTGGTTACAGCAACGCAGTGAAGATACAAAAAGTACTTGGCGTGTTGCAACAACATATCCAAAATCAGGGAGATTTAATAAATACAAAATCAGCTATCGCTGTGTGCATGACAGACAGAATAGTTTCTGGGGATGGTCCTTAAAAGCATACAGGATGCACTGCCAAATTGACAATCACAATACAAAGGCAAGTTACTTTCAATTAAATGTATCTATAACAGAATTTGAAATAGGGTTCAATTTCTAGAAGGGGAATGTCCCCCGTTACTTCAGATTCCAAGGGGGATTTTTTGAATTTCGGGGAGAATTTTTATAAGTTCTGAAAGTTTGTTTACAATTTATTTTATAATTCATTTTTATTTCATTTTTCTATTTATTTATTTTTAAATTATAATTTTTTTTTGGTGTAATATCAGTCCCATTTTCAAATAATTATTCCTTAATTTTGCAATTTTACTTTATTATTTCATTTTCAATAAAATATTTTACAACTAAGTAACATCACATACACTCAATTATTCTTTTTAAATAGAACATTTTCTGGTTCTAATTATCCGAATGGGGTTCGGTCCCGATTGTTTAGAAAAATATTTCTACTGAACAAAGACTTTTTTTCTGGCGATCAAAAAGTTAAAGTAAAAAATTGCCTATAATTTTCCAAAACGGACTGTCGTTTCCAGCAGTTTTCGGATCGCATTTCGACCCGCGGATCGGAATTAGTTGATATTAGCGGATCGGAATCGGTTGATGTAACCAGTTCTGTGTATAAAATTAACAAGCATATTTAAGTTAAATCTGTATAAGCCATTCAAAAGAGAAATTAATTCAATTTTTATTGAAACACAAATACAATCTAAAAAATATTTAACCAAAAAACGCCCAACATAGCAATTTAGTAAAGAACATGTAAGTACTGGTGGAAAAAACAACAAAAGTTAAAGAATAAACTAAACAGAAAATTAATTTTTAAAAATGCTACAAAACATGGGTAAATAAAACTAAGGGTGAATGTCCCCCCCCCCAAAAGGAAGCGATCACACCCCCACCACCAAAAAAAAAAAAATCATTGGCATACATATATATATATATATATATATATATATATATATATATATATATATATATATATATATATATATATATATGTGTGTGTGTGTGTGTGTGTGTGTGTGTTTTGCAAAAAATAAATAAATAAATAAACTAAAAAGCCTATTGGAGTACTTTTGTAAAAGAGCTGTTCTGACTTACATTTCACACTATATACATGTACTCCCCCCCCCCCGAATACTGCATATAGTGTTATCTAATTTATATAGTTGTATCAATTAGACCGTTGATTAAATTATTAATTACAACGTTAAACCTTTAGGCACATGAATTTTCACATTTTTTCTTAAATTCCAATAATTTAAATCGGCTGTTCTGTCCCTTTAATAACATCTTTTTTTTTCGGGATTATCCGCAATAGGGAAGTATCAACCTATCAAATATTCCAATTTTAACTATTGCACAATGTTGACAGGCTTACAAAACACAAAAATTCACCATGGCCGGATTTTTAAAACAAACGATTGATTTTTTATGAATTTTTTAAAGAGCGATGCGCAAAAAAGAGGTGTGGCCTAAAACGTCAGCAGCTGACGTCATTTCCCTGTTCCGATCAGAGCTTTATTTCCATGCCGTGTTGCGCCTACCAGGAGGTGAATAGCACTGTCTTTTTCAGCCTTTTTAAAGCATTTAACCAGCATTTTTTCCATCATTGGGCTAGGATTCACGAAAGGTTAATCCAATAACCTTCCTCAAGTAAAGTCATTCATGGTGTTTGACTTTTTTCGAAAGGACGAGATATTTAATGTCCTAGAAGTACGGGGAGTGAGACAACAAAGTTTCACCATTGTTATTCTTTAAAATTGTACGTACATATCCGTCTATGTTTGCAGTTCATATTATTCGCATTAGTTTCCCTTATCAAGATTGATCATTTCCATTTGTGTGTCGATGGTTTTTTTATCTGAATATATAAATTACAATGTAAGAGCGCTATTCCAGTTCTCACTTGGCGGCTTTTAATGAGGCGCGCATTTTGTAACAACCCTACTGCAAGTGATTCCAGTACTAAGTTTTAGAGCAGTTCTTGCATGAAAATTTTTCGCTTTGTTGGCAATAAAAGTTGATCTGCTTTTTTTTGTGGAAAATTGCTTTAAATCCACTAATACATGTTAATTATCCTTGAGTTTTTGTGCAACTTAGCAAAAAAAGGAAAAATATATTTTTTTGCTCTTTTGATAAAAATAATAAATTTGAAAATGGTGTTCATTTCATAAAATAAGTACCTTTTTGCAGGTGAGAAAGGTCTTGTATGTATAGAAACGCTTCTGGTGATAAACTGAAAATGTATTTTTAAATTATCAATTTGTAATAGTTAAAATTTGAAGATAGTTTGAATGTTAAAAAGAAAGTATTAATAGTTTTTGAATTGTTATCAAAATGGAAATAGTAATGCATCTATTACTTTCTATTTAAGTTTATTGTGCAGGGTTTAAATTCCTTTGTTTACTTGCATTTTTTTAAAAATATCTCATATGCTTATTAAACATTTATTTATGAACAGTTGTGAACATATATTTCAAACTGTATTTCTCACTTGACATAGTTTTTAATTAAAATTAAGTGCAAATTTTCATTTTCAAATTTTAATTAATAAACACACTTGAAAACACTTCTTTCGAAGATCCTGATGGGACGGAACAATAACAAATGCAAATCGCTTGTGAGGAGTTTTTTTAGATGTAGATACGCATCCAGGAACGAAGCAATACTTGTAATTTATTCTACTAGCCATGACAAAGAAAATCAAATTAAAAACAATCGCAGAATGCATTAAACCCTACAGACAGCAAAGGATTTTCACTAGCCTTTTATGCGCGCTGCTGTTAGAAGGCTCTTGTTTTCCCGCGCCTTCCCCCAAAGATCGCCAAGCACTTCTTTGTCCTAGCCAACCCCGCCGCCTCGCAGCGCGGCAGTGACGTCAGTCAAAGGACTTACAAGCAAATGACGTCACTCGCGCGTGAACTTAAAAAAATTATTTAAAAAAAAAGTATTAGTCGTATCGTAAAAATTTTTTCGCAGATGATGTTCATGTATGTTACTCTATCAAATAAAAATAAAATTAGAAAATCGAATACTTCCCTATTAAATTAAGAAAAAAAAAATTTAAAACTTACATCTGCAGCATTTTTATCAGTGATTTCTTTTACTCTGTAAGTTAAATTTTCGTTTTGATCGTTTGTAATATTAATATTTGAATAAGTAAAGCCGGATGGTAAGCTATCCATGGTTAAAACTTCAAAAGACAAGACATTTTTGAGAAGAAAGCAAAAAAAAAAAAAAAAAAAATCATGAAAAAGTAGTGGCGCCATCTATCGAGCATGGAAGAAACCAAGCCATAGCGTGGATTACAGAATTACCGCTTGGGATCGGTCGATATGCCTGACGCATATGCAACCGCGTAAACAACTGTTCGCAGTTGCAGTTAACATTGCTGCGATCGCTATTTCCCGAAAACAAATGAAACTTGCACCATTACTAATTACTGCAGTTATATAGTGTTTTTGTGATACATAAATTGAAATTAATCTTTAAAACATACATCACCAAAATCCTCAGGTTACCTCGTGTATCTACCGTTCGTTCGCGCGCCAAACCATTGCGTCGCCAAACGTCAAGGTTGCCGTAAATTTCCTTGTCAAAATCGCCAGGATTTTGCTGTTATTATAGTCAGGGTTGCCAGACGTAGTATTTTTGATACTACGTAGTATTTTTTCGTCCCAAATTAGGGGCGTAGTATTTTTTGTAGTATTTCGCTAAAAAATGGTATATATGTGATTTTTTTTTTATTTCGAAAAAACAAGAGAGACAAAACAAATTACAAAGTTCAAATTTTTAAAAACAAAGAAGAAATGTTGCCAATTTGAAGAAAAAAAGCGGTAAAACAGGTAAAAATGAAGTGGGACAGGAAAAATGATACAAAAAAATATATCTATCTATTAGTGTTAAGATTCATATACATATATGTATTTGGTGATATTGTAGTTTTATAAAATGTAATGTAGATGGCGGCAAATGTAGTATATTTTCAGAGAAGGTGTAGTATTTTTCTGTTTCAAAAATCTGGAAACCCTGATTATAGTCCGCCCTAATACCGTAAGCGTTTTTGCCAAATTTGTTGTACGTGAATTTTCGTTTTTCATTTTCCCTTAACATGGAAAATGTTAATACTTCTGACTCTGAGGAAAGTCTCTGTGGATCATATTTTGGTTCTCCATCACCTCAAGAAAGCTTAACTTGTGGCAGCCCATGTATTCAATGGAATGATGGACAACGAGAGCAGAGAAATGGTAAGAAATGTGATCGTGATCGGTATCGCGAATTTAATAGAAGTCGACCATACCATTTAAAAAATGGATACCATCCCTGTGCTGACAGTGTTGAAACTAGTAGTAGAGAACCTCATCAGGTACAACAACCTTTGCAGCAGGAAACATCTCAGTCATTACCTACTTCTCAACAGTCAACTTGTACGCTTGTTGATCCAGCTTATGGGTATAATCAAGCCGATCACACATATCTAGACGGTAACAGGAGAGCACTTTCCATGATGCCTGCCAATAATTATTATCCAGCCCCTTGGGGTATGAATCCCATGGATATGTCTCTCAATTCAGTTGCAACTGCTTTACCTGTTACATCTGGTATAGAAATGGGTCCTAGTACTAGCTCAGGTATGAATCCTTATGCTTATATGGGCATGTCTGGGGATGGCAGTATGTATGGTATGATGGGTATGGGCAATTATTGCCAATATGGTATAGGTGGAGCAGAAACAGGTATCATTTTTCCTCCAAAAGAAATAATCACTCTCACGAAAAGTGTTATGTATCCGCCTGAGCCCAAGGACAAACCCCCAACCATACTAGATAGACCTCTTGGATGCAAAACAATTTTTGTTGGCGTGTTACCGGAAAAAACTACTGAAGAAATTATTAGGGAAATTTTTGAGCGTTGTGGAAAAATATCAGTTATTCGTATGAGTAAGAAAAATTTCTGTCACATAAGGTTTACTGAAGAATGCCATGTTGATAATGCTATTTATTTGTCTGGTTACAAACTTAAAATTGAAAACAAGGATGATGCAGCATATTGTAAAAGAGTACATGTCGATTTTGCTAATGCTAGGGATGACCAATATGAATATGAATGTCGACAAAGAAAAGCACAAAGAGAAGCTCGTCATAAAGAGCAAATGGAACAGGAAGCTTATCGTGTTCCAACCCCACTACCAGTTGTACAATATTCAGATCATGAAGCTACAATATTGGGGGAAAAATTACGTGGTGAAGATACATTTCAAGAAGCAGTTAGTATCTTAATAACATGGTTAGAAAGAGGAGAATGTAGTAAGAGGAATGCTGAATACTTTTATTCAATGATCCAAAGTACAAACAGTCGTGTACGTAGATTAATGATTGAAAAGCGTAAGTATGAAGACGAGGTGAACAAAGCGAAAATAATGTTAAAACAGCAAATGCAGGGTATTTTATTACAATTTAATGAAATTGGTAAAGTTTTCTCTGCTGCAAGTTTACAGAAAGTTTGGGATCACTTTACAAAAGCTCAACGAAAAAATATTGAGATGTGGAAAAAACAAACAGAAGAGATTAAGAATGCCCATTTGGAAGAAGTTTTAAATGATCGTATTGAAGACGAAATGGATGTCAGCGATGATGATTCTCCTAATCAGCTACCAGGAAAAGGAAGAAATGATGAACTAGAATTGCAAGAAGAACTAAGCAAGCTAAAAGAAGAATGTGATTCATTGAAATGTCAACTGGAAGCTTCCCAAAATGAATTAATGGTAGTACGTTCAGAAATTGATCAAAAACGTGACAATGCTGATCATCAAGTTCAATCTTTGAAACAAGCTCTTCAAGGATTACAGCATGAGATTCTGTCACTGAATCAAAAACGTGTAAAGGATGAAGCGGAACTGAAAGAGTTGAGGAGTCTGAAATCATTATTACGAGAGGAAGGAAAAGAAGATGATCGTGATACTGAACAGAGAGATTCCTTTAATTTTGTCACTTCAGTCTGTGTTTCATCAGTTTCCCTAAGCAACATTGAGAATGAAGCTCGCTTAATTGGCCTAATTTCTACTTTTTTAAATGTTCACCCATTTGGTGCTAGCATTGATTGTATTTGTTCCTACTTGCATCAGATTGATTGCACTGTTAGAGCTAGAGATGTTGAAAGTGTAATGAAGCGTTTTCCATTGATTTTCAAAGAAGTGTCCACCGGCATTGGTGCTAGTTTAGAAAAGAAGTGGACCTTTTCAGGATTCAAGTAAAGAGTCTTTCTCCTTTTTAATTTTTTAAAAATTTCTTTTGCATTTTCCTTCATTTCCATCCTTGTGAAGCCTTAACCTTTTGGACAATTAAGTATGAGTCATGTGCTGTGTTTAACTGAACTTTATGAGATTGAAGAATGAAGACAATTATGAAGATCTCTTTTTCTCAGGTAAGAATGAAGTTTAAGTGCATTGCCCTGTTATTTTGATTGAATGGTGAGTTTTTATTGCTAATGAAAGTTATTTTGAATTTGAAGAAGGATGAGAAAGAACTGAAGGAGTTGAGGAGTCTAAAATCGTTACTACAAGAAGAAGGAAAAGAAGATTCAGAAGTTGAGCATGATTGTGATACTGAATGGATAGATTCCTTTAATTTTGTCACTTCAGTCTGTGTTTCATCAGTTTCCCTAAGCAACATTGAGAATGAAGCTCGCTTAATTGGCCTAATTTCTATTTTTTTAAATGTTCACTCATTTAGTGCTAGCAGCATTGATTATATTTGTTCCTACTTGCGTCAGATTGATTGCATTGTTAGAGCTTGAGATGTCGAAAATTTAATGAATCGTTTTCCATCGGTTTTCAAAGAAGAGTTCACTGGCATTGGTGCTAGTTAAAAAAAGAAATGGACATTTTAATTTTTCGAAAATTTCTTTTCGTACATTTTTATTCTTGTAAAGCCTCGACTGTTCGGACAATTAGGTACGAGTCATTTGCTGTGTTTAACTGAAATTTTATGAGACTGAAGAATGGACAGACATTTTCAGGATTCAAGTAAGGAAGATATTTCTCTGCTTGCTTTTTGCTTTCTCTTTGCCACATGATGGTGATTTGGAAAATGGAAGCAGAATGTATTAATAATACATTACAGTAAAACCTGTAAAGTTGACTGCTATTTTCAGATACAGAATAATATCTATATCATTTAATTCAACCTCTATTAGTTTACCACTAAAGTAGTGCACCACAAGTGGTCAACTTACACAGGTTTCACTGTAACTCATTTTATATGCATGGGGACCTCTTAAAAATGGTATGTATTGAACAATTTAACCTGATTTCAGTACATAATTGTAGATTGACCACTCACTTCAGGATATCAGGTATCATTTTTAACTATAATTTTTTTTTATTTCAATGTTTTTTTGAAGAGCATAATATTCCAACTCAGTGGTGCAAAACCTTTCTTTACCCCAGGGCCGTACTGCATATGCATATAAAGAGAAAATTTCGCAGGCCAGAGCAGATATAAAATTTATGTATCTGATTTTTTCTCACGGAAAATTGCAATATATATATATATATATATATATATATATATATAATAAAAGTGAAAAATATTGAAAAGACCACACCAAGAGCCCATAGATGTGCAACGCAGCAAAACTAAAAAGCCAAGTAAATATAAAATTAAGCAAACAATTTCAAATATTAAACAAATTATAAATAACAAATGATGATAAAAAGGAAAAATGCAAACAGCTATTACGTAGGAATAGATAAAGTGTGAATCCAGAGCTCATCAGCTGTGGAGGATTCATTAATTATGGTCAAAAGACCAAAAATTTAACTATGAACTAGAAGAGAATGTTTAAGCTCCAGTACATGCAATATAGAGTAACATTGGGCAAATGCACCACTTGCTAAACTATAAACAATAGCTCAAACCTAAAACTAAAAGCAGGGAGTTTCGCCTCGACTAATTAGGAAAACAAGTTCCGATAATTAACGGGACAGTACCTGCCTATAACAAAATTGTCTTACCTTGAAATCCACGTAAACACAACCCAATCCATTGTTCAACCTGATAAAAAACATTCCATTTGTCAACATAACATTAAAAACATATCCAGAAATCAGTCCATAGACATACCGAGTCGCCTGTTTTGCACGTGTAAAAAATTCATCCACCCCGGTGATTCATATGAATTGTCGGGGAAAACAAAAAATGTGATATATCCACGGTCATCAATGTTACTGATTCAATTCAGATACAAATTAATGTTATGTGCACCTACAAAAGATTAGTTTGTCTTTATGTTCCAGAAATTTTCTTAATAAAAAGAAAAAAAAAAGCTTAACAAATGTTCTTTTAAAAGGAAAAAAAATAAATATCCGTTATTTTGTCTTCTAATGCAAAACAAATGTTGTTGCTTTAACTGTTGTAAATTTAGATGATGGAAAGCAAACCAGATTAGTTCATCAAATAAAAGAAAATGCCTTTCTGAGAATTATAACTCTTTTTTTTTCTTTGATGTCTAATATGCAACAATCTTTGGAAAAAAAAATTAGGAGACAAAGGAAAAGTGACAAGGCGCAATGTAACGACGGGTTACTGTATATAAAAATCAGAAACTTGCAAAATGTAAGTACATAGCAAATTCTCAGTGTAATAACACCTAGGGTAACGGTGCCAGCAACAGACAAGGGTCCAGTAACAGAGAGTTGTAAGTTTGGATTTAAATAATAAGAATTTTAGGTGGGTAAAACTGATGTTGCTTTATTCCATGAATACATTGCAACCGTCTAGTGTTATCAGAGTGAATTTTGTGAGCCAGTTGGTATTTACAAGGTACTGGTAGAAGGTTGTAAACAGACACCATGAGGTCAGCTTTTGTTTCATGGTCATTTGACTTTAGTTCTAAAAATAAAGAACTTTTGCACATTTTGATGAAAATAGGGGATTTTGTCCATTACTCATCCTTTCCTCTTCCTATCAGTTACTAGTTCTCGTCACATTTTTTGGTGTCTGTTACTGGGGGTTCGACCTTCTTTCGAAATTATGCAAATAAAAATAGAATTAACCAACTCAGAGGATCCTGAAGCAGAGAATCGTTAGATGAGATTTAGCTGCATGAGAGAAATATAGTTTAAAAATTCTAACTACATTGAAAGACTCAGAAAATTGAGTTAACCTGAGAGCAATGTCTTAAGCATGTCTGTTACCAGCGCCGTTATCCTACCTAGTAATAATGACTTGGTTGTTTTATTGAGATAAAAGCTGGCCCACTGTCGCGGACCAGATTTTGTATTATTCTCGCATGCCTCTTTTTGCCCACTGTTCATTGGAGACTCCTACTGTAGAGATTTTGTTTGGTTAGTTCAATTTGTGTCCTGCTTTTTTTTCATAAAAATGTATCCCAAAATAGCTTATCTTATATCTATCAAAACAGCTCGAGCACAGCATTAAAGGTCTTTTGAATTTTATGGTTTCCAGAAGGTATCTGGTTTCCATAAGGACAGTATGCTGAGAGAATGGTATGTCTATAAATTGTCGTACTTCTATTAAATAAGTTTATTTATCTATGCAGGCAATTTATTTTCAATACTTCTAAACCTGGATGAGTTCTTGAATGCACTTTGAAGGTATGTTAAGAAATTTTATGGTCAACCCTCTTTAATCTGCAGTTCTTAAATCTATCTGAAATATTTCATTGATGTGTTTAAAGACACAATTTGAAGTACAGTCGACACTCGATAACTTGAAACCTTGTAGCTAAAATGTTCTTTTATGTCAATGTTTTCATTTGGTCCCAAAACAATTTATGTGTTTTCAAAAAAAGCTTTCTTTATGTATTGAATGTACTCCTTCTAAGTATAGTCCGCCCAATATAAGGGGGAAAAGCTTTTCTCCCTTTTACACATTACAAACTTATTATCCTGTATGAGAGGGTAATTTGTTTATAGCAGTGCTTCTTAATGCACACAGTGTTACATGAAAAGTAGCTAATTGGGCTACTTTTTGCCCCGCCTGATGACCTAAAATTTCATTGCTGGCTAATATTTGAGAGACTTAAAATTTTGACAAAAAAAAAAACTTTAACGTAGCCTTTATTTTCTGCATGACTTAAATAAATGGGTTTTTAGGACAAAAGGGCGTTTGAAAGCAGTGCAAACCGAAGTCAAGAGAAAAGAAATAAAACAACAGTAGAGAACTTTAAGAGATATGGTTTAAAAAACGGTAATAATAATAAAGCTATAAAGTGATTAAAGATAATTTTTATATCTTTGTGATGTGGACTGAGCAGAAATGAGAGAGTACTTGAATATTGAGGAAAATAAATATGTGAATAATTGTTCTCTATTAAACAATTGTACAAGCTGTTCGAGGAAATTCTGCGTTTACAGATTCCGAGAAAGATGATGAAGAACCTTTACCACCTCTAACGAACCAGCAAGTATCATATTTTGCACATATATTACTGTGGAAAAGGTGGATATGTTGAATATCAAATTGTGCCCACACACTAGTGTTCAATAGAATAAATATACTAATTAAATCATATTTAAATAATTATCTAAATTTAATGACATATGTGCCTACTACAGTAAAAGCCCTCCTGACGGACACCCCTCTTATGCGGACAATTTTTAATTCCTCGATTCCAAGGCAAATAACGTTATTAAACCCCTGTCCTGCAGACAGTGGCGAATTCAGGATTTAGTTGTGGGAGCGGCTGAGATCATTAAAAATGTATGTCTCCTTGACATTACCAAAAGTTCATTGATGTAAACGAAGTCGTTTGAAAAAAAAAATATTTTTTCAGGAGGTGTCAAAGGCTAATGAAATTTTCTGAGTCACAGTTGAAATTATCTAAAATTTGGTATTTAGTGATAAAATTTTAAAATTTAAATGTCAGTAAAAATTAAAATAAATAAAATAAAATTAGGTTAAAAAAAATAAAAATTTAAGACAGTATTTCTAAACAGTTTGCAGGCAAAAATAACAATTCTTGTTGATTATAAAAAATATTGCCCATCGCAAATGCAAGTACACTAAATGTAAGTAAGAAAACCAGAAAAATCGTGGACTAATAGTTTAAAAAAGGGGAAAAGGAGATAAAATTCTGAGAATTGACACTAAGCGCATTAATTAAAGAGATCTGAAATTTTTTTCTGTCTTTCTTCGTATAGGGTAAATAAATAAATTTAAGGCAGGGAAAAATTTCCGAAATTCGAAAGGAAATTTCGGAAAACAAGTATCTCCATCATTATAGCAAATTCGTGTCTAAGCCTCAGGGAAAACGAATAAAATGATAAAGATAGGATAGATATAGGAAATTATATATTTTATTATTTTACGTTAAGATACATACACAATAAAAAAAATTCTAATAGAAAAAAAAAATTCTAGTCTGGGAGTGGCTGCAGCCTCATAGCCGCCCCCTGGATTCACCACTGCCTGCACACAAAAAAATTTGTCCCGTTAGTGCCCGCATTAGAGTGGTTTCGCTGAAAAACCTTCGCCATAATAAAAGTAGTTACAACTTTGACACGACTTCAGTGTTTTCCCCACAAATAGCAATGCCAACTTCATAAATCATCGCCTCTGAGCAACAGTAAGATGAAATACACCGCCAGCTCAGTCATTCCAGCCGAGAACTGCAGTTTTGTGCTCATTAGCACTCATCAGCCCAACATAGGAAGCGACTGAGCTGGAGGTGGAAAACCTCTTAAGGAAGCTAAGAGTGCCAAACAAACTGGTAGCTAATGTAAGAATTAGCACTGACCAGACGAGTGACCGAAGCAATAGTTCGGTTCAACTCGAAGATTGAAGGCAAGGCATGCTATATCAGTGCTAATTCTACATTAGCTACCAGTTTGTTTGGCACTCTGGCTTCCTTAAGAGATTTTCCGCCTCTAGCTCAGTCACTTCCTATGCCGGGCTGATGAATGCTAATAAGCACGAAACTGCAGTCCTCGACTGGAATGACTAAGCTGGCGGTGTATTTCTGCCCCTGACTATAGGGCGTTACAGGGCCGGATTTGGAAGTGTGGAAGCCTCGGGGCAACGAAGGAGTGGAGCCCCTTAATCAGAGTTCGAAAAGTTCATCATAGTTTCGAAAATATCCGATACTTTGATATATATCCAAATATTTTGATATATATGTATATATCCGATATTTTCGACCCGTGAAAGTTAGGATATTTTGTAAAAATTTTATTGTGAATGCCCCTTTGTTGTGGAGGCCTCGGGGCAGTAGCCACGCCTGACCTCCCTTAAATCTGGCCCTAAGGGGGTAACTTACTGAACAGTAAGATATCTTAGTGTTATTCTTGGGATTAGATGTCTTACTGTTGCTCGGAGGCGACGAAATGCTGTTGACTTTTTTAGTAGCATTAAGCTTTATCACGTGTAATTCTAACAAAGTATTCTCAAACAAGAATTTCAATCAAAGGAAGTATTTGATCATAAACGCAATTTTGAGATAGTTATAATATTGGATGATTTAGAATCGTTGTAGATTAAAAAAAAGAGGGAAAATATGAAACTGTTAACAATACATTACAGGAAAAGAAAAACATGAGAAAACAAATTTTTAAAATTCTTACTTACCTTATTTAAATGCTTACTTGCACCCTACTTACAACTTCATTTTTCAGTATTTAATGGATGATATATAAAAAAGAGAACCTTAAAATTAATGCTTTGAATATTACATTAAAATAATCATACCTTTTCTGCTGCATTTCAGTGTTTTTTCTCAAACTCAAAGTAAGATCAAATGCTTTCATTTTTTCCCTTAATTGCCACAATAAAAATTCAACACACACGAATGAAGTTCGGGCGGGAGGAGGGGGGGGGGAGGCAGTTCAGAGTGCAGAATAAACAAAATAGCTCTTAATAGAATAATCACTCAAGTCTTCTACTTATCTAATGCCTGATGCCCATGATGCAGCCAGCTAAAGGGCAGGAAGAAAATCAAAATCAATGCCACTTGTATCTCATCAGTGCTCCAGCACCAATGACCAATTTCTTTTTCTGGCAAAAAGTTCGCATAGCACAACAAAAGGTCCAAAACCAACAGCACACAACAACAATTTAGCTATATAACTGATCCAGGACTTCCCTAATTTTCCCTAGAGCTCTTAGAGAAAGTAAAGACCCTGAAGGTCCGACGTTTCTAGTGTCACCGTAGTCATCGCCGTCTACACGGCGACATTTTTGAGTGCTACAATTGACTGACTAATGTCCTGTTCTCATGTTACTAGTTATCACGACACAATACACTTCTTCGGTCAACAAATAGGCATCTGTGCTATCTCGATTTTTATCCGTTAGCCTAGAAAGAGCGGAAATGGTGATGCATGTGTATTCAGAAGTTAGTTTCAAATTCAAACATTTCTATCTACCAATGTGGCTTTGTATTGTAGTACAGTACTAGCTGCCTTGCCCGGCTTTGCTCGGTTTACCTTGAAAAAAACCATTGCGTCAAGTGAAGTATCTTCAATAAACATGATTAAATAAAGGAAAAAAACCATCATGCAAAATTTTCTCGCCAAACAATGACGACAGACACTAAAATACTTTTAAGAAAAGGAAATAAAATGAGAAAGATGGATTTAAAAGGCGTAACCATGGAAACACAAAATAAAATAAGTTTAAGAATTGAAAATGAGAAAGATGGAAATACAAACAATGGATTCAAAAAAAGCGTTACCGTGGAAACGCAAAATAAAATGGTTAAAAACTTGAATAGAGAAGAGCTTTTTGAACTTCATTTGATTCGCTTGTAACCTTTTTTTCTAATGGATATAGAGGGTTAAACTTTCGACCTTAGGTCCAGTTAAATCTGGAGTAAAAAAAGCAGCTCTTTCCAGTGCTGTCAAAAAGAAAACTGTGGAACAATTCCTTCACTTTTTATTGATGGATTTAATGAAGAAAGTAGTGCCTAAATTTCAGCTAAGTCTAAAAAAATTCGAGCTAAAAACGTAAAAAACTCCCGCCGCAATTAAGTTAGAGCATTGGAACAAATTGCGTAGGACGCGGAAAATTCTTCCCTTTCCAACGATACATAATATTATTTTTGCGAGTATTTTTCACCCCCATATTCGGGAATTTATTTGAAAATTGGGCTTAAATTGAAATAAAAAGAGAACTATTCATCGAATTGTCTTCGAACCGGTCTGCAAACTTTTTCAGGACTTAAAGGAACAAACTGAAAATTTCAGCAAAATCGGCCCGCTAGTTCTCGTGTTTTGCGAGTTCAAACACACAGACGCTTTTTGGAGACTTCATTTTATACTATGTAGAGATACCCTCGATTTAGGCGGTTTAAGATTTGACACCTTTATTTTATTTTACGCGGATTAGTTTCGGTTTTACGCTGATGCGGCAATGCAAATAGATAAAATTCTCCCCTCTTTCAAAATCCAAACTCCTAAAGATTGCAGATTACGCTTTACGATAAATTTGCTAATAATCGATTACGCTCGATTATTAGCGTTTTGGCGTGCTAATAATCGAGCTTGGGCCACTAGAGACAATCTATGCGATTGGTCCCAGTTCTTTCGCCAGAAGTTAAATTATTAAACTCACACAGTTCAGTACTAAGTGGAAGAAGAGCTTTTAGGAGTGACAAAGGAGGCCAAAACCAACGTTGATACCGACGTCGGTGACGCTCAACCAAAAGCATTAAAAACTTAAAGCCATTCCTAGGCAATAGAAATGATCTTTCTGATTTGTTAGTGAAGGAAGATTCTATCATGGAATTATGAAACGATCTAGTATATGCTACCCTAACTCGACTCATTTTATTTATTGTTATAATAATTTATTTATTTATTAACATTGTTTTCATAGCTCCTTCATGCCATGTAAAATTAACCAAAAAAACGTGGTTTTGGCACCTAGTTTCCGATTTTTATAAAATTTTGTATCTTTTGTATCTATCTCTGTCTATGCGTTTTAGAAAGCATATAAAATATTTTTGGAGAATTTCAAGCCGTTCAAGTTCCATAGCAACAATGAAGTTTTAAAATCCGAAAACAAAACAAAACGGGGGGGAGGGGAGTAGGGAAATAATGAGAGTTCTGCAACAGGAGGCGGTGTTGCGGTGTTAACACCGCCTCCCCCTCCCACTCTTCCTCCCACCGCCTCCTCCACTTCCTCCCCACCCCCTCCCGACCTTGGGGTTGACCCTCCCCACGACCGGGGCCGCCGCGAGAACCCGTAGAAGGTGACGAGGGTTTTTCCCGCGTTCTAGATATTTTTCCCGCGTTTTCGGACTTAGAATATTTTGAACTTGTTGTCATGGTATCCACAAAGTTTTTACTTTTTGGATGGCAACACTTGTTTGAGTTTCGTTTTTAGGGAATGGCAAAATGTCGCAATTGTTGCCATGACAATGTGTGATACTTTTTGCCATACCATCCAAAAGTCTTTTGATCTTTAATTATTTTCGAGCGTTTTCAAACTTGAAATATTTTTCGAACTTTATTTATTTTTTTTTTCGATCATAAATTTTTCTAACTGCATGTAAATTAATTTTCAAAAAGTAAAGTTTTCTTCAAACTAACAAAATATTTTTTCAAAAAAGCAATTTTTTTTTTTCTAACGCGAAATTCCTTTTACAAACTGTAAATAAATTTTCCTCAGTGATAAAAAGTAATTCAACTTGTGAAAAACGTAACTAATTTTTTTTTTCTTTATCTTAAGATTTCAAGCATTTTTTTTTTTTTTTTTTTCAAAAATATAGTTGATATAAGTTATAATTGACCACTTGTAAAACATAAATATAATTCCTCTCCAAATAATACATTTCAAAAAATATGTTTTTGTCATTCACGAGTCTAAATACATTGCAATTTTGCCATCATTCACAAAATATGTGCTTAAATTAAAAATCTTGTTCCCTTCGCTTTATCAACAAAGTGAAACTTAAGCTCTGAACATTGTGGAGAGAGAAGAAAGCTCGATTTCGCTGTTCGTTTGTTTGTATACAAGGGGTTGGGGGAAGGAACGATTTCCACGCCTGACTGACTTTTCGGAAACATGTTTACAAAAGGATTTGTTACAAAGCTTTTGAAAACGGTGAATCGTTTCACTTCTATCTACTCGCGCAAACATTTCTTTAGCATACACTGTTTCTTGAATGAATAATTATTTTAATTGAAAATTTATAATTATTTTAATTGAAAATTTTCTTTTAAAATTAGCAAAAAAAATTTTTTTTCTGAATTGTAAATATTTTTTCAAAACCGAATAATTTTTTCAAAACAAATAAGTTTCAAAAATAATTTCTCAAACAATTTTTTTTTCTTAAACTTTCAAAAAGTAAACAAATAAATTTTTATATCTTGCGATTTCATTTTTTTTTTTTTTCTTCCGAATTGTAAATAATTTTTTCTCAAACAATTTTCTTATCAATAATATTTTCAAACTTGTAACCAAGCCAATTTTTCTCTCAACTTACAAAAAGTAACCAATTAATTTTTCAAAACGTAAATTTTTTTTTTCTTTTGCAAAATAATTTTTTAAACTAACTAATTTTTTTTTTCTCAAACGAATAAAATAATTCTTCATTAAGCGAAACTTTCTCAAACAAAAATTGTTTTTCACTATGTGAAATAATTTTTCTAACATAATTTTTTAAGGCATACAAAATATTCTAACATGTAAAGTTTTTTCTCTGACTTTGAAAAAAAAAAGTAAACAAATACATTCCCAACTTTTCTCTCATCAATTTCTCAAACTAGTAAACAAAATACATTTTTTTCCCCATCCTGAAAACACATAAATACATTTTCCCAATCCAAAATGTTTTAAACACATGATACTATGTTTCAGACACTATAATGCAAGTTACGGTAAACTAAAAGTGACAGTATTTTTTTTTTTTCTTTTCTATTAAACAACACTTATAAATTCTTTTTTTAACTTGTAAAAAGATTTTTACTTATGATAAGATTTTTACTTATAACAATCAAAAAGATTTTAATCTGTTACGAAATTTTTTTTTTTTTCTATTTCACAATCAAAAAATATTTTTACTTGTAATGAGCAATTAAAAGCAGTTAATGTCTGAAATGTAATATCATCGAAATGCAAAATAGACTTACATGAGCAGACTTCGGTTCAGAGGAGACATCAGGAGCGGGCATTGCAGTTTGAGCAACAGGAGCTAGTGCGATACTGGGTCGTGGGACTCCGCTGGATCCAGCCTGTTTTCAAAATAATAAAAATAATAAATACATATTCAACAAAAATACGGTTACATATATGATGACAATAATTAATATGAATTAATACTTACAATTGGTGCAAATCCAGGAGGAGGCATAACAACAGCGGGCTCCAACATGGATGTGGGGACATTTGCCATAATCGCGTCCCATTCCGCTTCATCAACTCCAAAGTCTATGAACTGCAAAAAGAATACATTGGTTATTGGACAATAAATGAAGAACAATTAAAAATGAATTATAAAACTAAATTAAATTAATTAGTTAAGAAAGTAAAGTTAAATTGAATTAAGAATTGTAAATCAATTACTAAGTTAAAGTGAATTAAAGTTAAAATAAATTGTAAAGTTAAAATTAATTACAAATTAAATACAAAATTAAACTTACGTTAGATGCAGAAGAGGAGGTGGTGTTTCCCTTGTTGAATTCCATTAGTGCTATGAATAATTGGTATGATAGTCAATACTTAAAATAAAAAAGCCTAAAAACAGCTTAAACTCCAAAGAAAGGAACGAAAAAGCACAAGGCAAGAGCCAAAGCTAAAGATGAGAACGTCTGGTTATGGCGAAGCAAAACGCAGAAGTGACCAATTTTCGAAATTTTGTTAAGAGTGTGGAAGAAGTGACGTCAATTTAATTAGCCAATGAACTTAAATTCATTAATCAAGACTGTGTGACATTGCTGAATCCAACCAATAAAGGATCTTTAAAGTGACATCATTGATTCTGACCAATTAAAATTAGTTCACGTTTCTCATACGTCACGACAAATCTTTAGCCCTCTGATCGTCCCGAGGTTATGATTCATTCAAATCTCGTGATTTTGAAGTTCTTATCTTCCTCCCCTTTGACCACTTGTGGTTTTCGAACCAGGAGAGTTCCATGATTCACTTATAAGATGAGATCAAAAGACAAACGACGTTGTTGTGGTGAATGCTAAGAGTCACTGTTAGAAAAACGTTTCATAGTAAAGGTTTTAATGACAAATGTTTATTCACAGATAAATTGATGTCATGAAAACTTTAAACAGTAAGATAAAACAAAGATAGACGTTGTGGTCATGAGAAAATGATTACACTATTTAATCAAAAGGGCTACAAGTCCAATGTCCTTACTCTACTACTAAGTATAAAGTGTTTTCGCCAGCCTTTGTAAATCTCACAAGCTTCTCAGTTCTTTTTTTTTTGTGCTGAATATACGTTTGCAGAAGTTGAGACGCTATGGAATCAAATTGCCCTCTGATGGTAAGCGACATCCCTGACCATATGTTTCATCTTGGAGGTTTAACGTTTGCTCTTGTGAATAATTATAAAGACCATACCCGAGTGCACATACGCAAATTTATGCGCGAAAATCCTCACAGTAGAAAACTTCTTGCTACATCGCAAGGTGTTAGTATTAGTGCCAAAGTTTGGCATTACTTCATGCTGGATCTAGAGAGTATCCTGAACGAGCCGGATGAATCCATGAAGGTATTCTGCAAAGACTTATGTGTTTGGAAAAACGAATCCAATGGCCCCATAATGCTACAGAGGATGTTCACGAAGAAAGATGGAAGTCTCCAATTTGTCCCTGAGTGTGTTACCCTTGAACCTCTCCAAGTTTCGGAGTTGTTGAAATATGCTTCGGACGTTAGTTACCTGTTACAGAAATCCCTGCTATCTTACCAGCTGGCAAAACATGCCTCTAAATTGTTAGAAAACTCTCCCCCGGCTTCCTTCTCCCATACAGTCTTGATGGAGACACTATTGCGGTGTCTTCACGAGGAAATATCTCGCAACATCAGAAAACTTTCTGCTGAGAAATGTGACGGCTGCCGCTTCATGATGGGGAACCAGCTAGCTTGTTCGTGTTTAAACTCTGGTTTTGAAACCTTGTTTAGGGACAATGGACTTTTGGCCTATTACTTAATAGACTGGATAAACTTCTCCAAAGTGTTTGTAGATGCATGTAAAAATATCCCTTACTTTGTGAACATTGATGCCAGTTTTTTTGAAAAAATTAATTTTAGTGAAGTATTCAATGCATTGAAAGTGTTGTATGTAAAAGATGATCCCTGTAATGTAACGATGGGATATCTATCATAAGTTTTCTTTTGTTATCTGCATGTTTTTTCTGTTATTTTTAGATATTTATGTTTGAATAAACATATATACCGCTGTCTTTAAAATTGTAGGTCGCAAAACTTTCGTTCGAAACATCTAAGCAGTGAAGTTTATTATTTTTTTAACTGTGAACTTAAATGAACTTGCATGTAAAATTTCACAATCGGTTTGGATATCTGACAAGACGATGCGAAAAATCAATTTTGAATATTTTAAAAGTGTGAACATCTATCTGAAAGTACTTTCTTTATTATTTGTAATGTATATGTTTAAATAAATGTGTTTGATTTAATTTCCCTGTTTCGATTTACAAGTATTTTTCATCCTTAACAATTTATTTAATACAATTTCTTTTTTAATCGTTTATGAAAAATATTATATGAATAAAATTATTTAAAGGTTTAGATGAAACAGTAGAATGATAACATTTCGGAAATTTTTTTCCCCTCCCATTGAGTATGTGTAAAGTTCTTATCTTCCTCCCCTTTGACCACTTGTGGTTTTCCAAAGAGAATTCAATGAAGAAAATTTTCTATTTCTTTCTTTATCTGCCAAAACAAGATGGTTCGAATTCATTGAAGTGCAAACACCTCTGCAGATAAGGGGGTAGGATTTTTCAACGAGAGGGGAGATGAGTTTGTTCTCTTATGACTGTGTAAGCGCGATTCACTGATTGGCAAAACCCCTCCTCCCATTATCTAAAGGATATGAATCAGTTCGCAAGGTTGAAATTTAGCCCTGCGCTCTGCAAGAGAAGATTGTACGTTTAAGTGTATGAGAAGACAAGGTGTTGTAAAATTTTTTATATAATGGATCAATTAAAGCATCGATTCGTTGGTTGAAGCGTTAACACTCCACACTTATGAAAGTATTGATTTGATTATAACAAATTCTTTGGAGATGTTTATTTCGGAAATTTGATGTGTTCGCGATGAACGTATTTCGAAAATTACGCAAAATATGTTTGCTCTTTCGAAGAATGCTGTGGAATATGCTTAGAACGAGACGATGGTACATATATTGAGCTGGAAATTTGAATTAATTAAATGAAATGAAACTCTTGAAAAGCATATGTAGTGATGAAATGTAACTTGAGTGAGAAATTTACCTACTGAAAAAAATATACAAGATGATTTTTAAATTCCATGAAAATTTGTTAATGTTATGCAGTAATTAATACTATCGGAATTAAGATTGATATGGCGATTAAAATTAACTCGTGAAAATGTATAAATCGTATTGAATATTAAAGCTGATTGATACAATGAAAAAAAAAAAAAAAAGAAAATCTAACTTGTGAAAAATATTCAAAGTTTGAAAACGCTCGAAAATAAGCAAAAGAACGAAAGACGTCAAAATAGTCTAAAGGGGATATCACACGAGAGAAATTACAGGACATCGCAACCGCAATAGCAACCGTAACGCTATCCGGAACTGGTTTTTCTACTCACTTTCACAAACGATTGCTCCAAAATTCTCGTGTGCTATGGAAATTCGCAGTTGCTCGTATAGGGGCAAACTTTTTCCTCCGCTAGAAAAAAATTGCCTTTAATTCTGGGCAAGTTACGAAGGAACCAATCAGGGCGCAGGGATTTCGTGACGTCAGGCAGCGTCACTGTAAAATACATTTGCAATCGTGGCGACAGAAATGTGGGGATTCCTTTTTAATTGTTCTATTTATTTTATGTTTCAAAAATTTTCAGTTACACTTTAAAAAACGGATGAGCGACATTTAATCTTTGGTTTTGCATCTGATTTTGAATTTAAATTGCTACTTATATGTTAGTTAACATCAGTGCGAATTTTATGCATTTCTTAATTTATATTGGTGTTTTTCGTTTCATTAGGTTTTTGAAAATTGTTTTGCACAAATGTGATAATGGGGTCGTTTCTAAAATTTTAAACGTATTTTTTTCTGAAAGAGCATGTTTTAAAACATAGGATCTGACCATTTTTTAAATAATTTGTTTTTGTTTAATATTTTTAAAAAATTACTTAAATCGTGCCTTTTTCATTGTTTACATTTCTGTCGTGTGACGTCACGAATGATGAAATTCCATTCGTGTTGACATTCACAGAGCAAAATATTTAATTCGCATCTTTACTCACGTGTATTTGTAACGTCATCAGGACCGCGCTTTGTTTGAAAAATCGGACATTTAAAAAAATTAATTAAAAAATAACGGTTGGGAAAATGAAAGTATTTTTGGGTCCAAGTTATTTATTTATTTTTATTTATTTATTTATTTTTTTTTTTTGCTTATTCTATCAATTTCAGTGATAAAAGTACTACTTTTGACTGGAGGAAGCCACCCCATTCTGATACTTGAACAATTACAGAAAATTTTTTCCTTGAAAAAGTTACGTGAAAATTCCTTTTTAAAAGTCATAGCATTGAAGCTGTACTTTTCTTTTTTAATTCAATCTGATGGGTACATACAGTATGTACCATTTGAAAATACTTAAAATGTAGGAGAATGTGAGGCAAAGTGAAATGGTGAAATATTTACTCTACTTTTAGCTCCACCTATTTAGTAATATTTTGACTGTGTAGTAGTAACACATGTACTCTATTCCAGTCAAGAAAAATAATCCCTCTGAAAATCAAAGAATAAGATAATACAAAGAATTTTTTAAAAATGATACGCACATTGTAATTTTTTGTTGAGATGTCAAAAATTATGTTTGGCATTATTAAATGATAAAGTTATTTTTATTAACATTTGAAATATTGATTGAGACGTACTAATATTCAATGCAGTGTTAATTTGCTCAGTATTAAGCTTATTTGTATTATAAATACTTGTATAGCTTGTATAAATGCGCATCATCGTTTCATTGCATTTTTTTAAAGCGTCACTTTATTTTTAAATGTCTGGAACTATTTTAATAAACTCGGCCACAGATTTTCCTGTGTGCAATATGTATCTAGTGGCGTTATATTTGTGTAAGTTAAAGTGTTAGCACATCTCCAATATATTTATGAACTCGAAGTTTAAAAAAATTATTATAAAAGGCCTATTGATCAGAGTTTGCTGGCTTTTTTTTTTTTTATTTGTCATGTTTGTTTTTAGCTATGAATTTAGGTATAATTTGTTAGAATTAAAATTTCTCCTTACCTGTCAATAAGTGACTAATAAGTCCTATCTAAAATTAAGATTTAATTTAGTAGTTATGGGAAAAAATAAGCCTAGAGAAGTCATATATTCTGTATGTCTTCTTTAAATGTAACAAGAGTATCACTTTAAATCAAACATTCAATTAATAGTAATAAAAGTTTCCTGTTTTTCTGAAATTTTCACCATAAGTTCTACAAATTAATGTTAAAACTCAAATATGAATTTAACAGGAGGAGCTTTGGTGACTGCATGAAATAATAATTGATGCTCTAGCTCTGAAATCAATCATTGCCTTGATCATTTCCCTTTTTTTTTTTTTTTTTTTTTTTGCCATCTTTTCACAAATCCACATACAATTAAAGCTGCAAGAGCTGTATTAAGTATTCGATTACTAATTTCATCCATAAGTGTCGAATTAACGCGGCGCAGCGTGATAACCAAATGCGGAATTGACGAAAAGCGATGAACAAGCGCAAGCACATGGATGTACACTAAAAAATGGTAGCCCCCGTTGTGAGCAAATCGAGCAACCGTCCGAGCAACCGGCAGTAACCCTGTAGGCAACTTCCCGCCCGAAAAACCAGTTCCAGATAGCGTTGACGGTTCCTATTGCGGTTGCGATGTCCCGTAATTTCTCTCGTGTGATATCCCCTTAAGACTTGAATGTAAAAAATATTTGAATTCTAAAATACCTGAAAAAAAAAAATAAAGTTCGAAAAATATTTCAAGTTTGAAAACGCTCGAAAATAATTAAAGATCAAAAGACTTTTGGATGGTATGGCAAAAAGTATCACACATTGTCATGGCAACAATTGCGACATTTTGCCATTCCCTAAAAACGAAACTCAAACAAGTGTTGCCATCCAAAAAGTAAAAACTTTGTGGATACCATGACAACAAGTTCAAAATATTCTAAGTCCGAAAACGCGGGAAAAATATCTAAAACGCGGGAAAAACCCTCGTCACCTTCTACGGGTTCTCGCGGCGGCCCCCCGTCGTGGGGAGGGTCAACCCCAAGGTCGGGAGGGGGTGGGGAGGAAGTGGAGGAGGCGGTGGGAGGAAGAGTGGGAGGGGGAGGCGGTGTTAACACCGCAACACCGCCTCCTGTTGCAGAACTCTCATTATTTCCCTACTTGTGTTGACCCTTAAAAGTCATTTGGCTTTAATTTTTTGTTTATTTTTTCCTTAATATTGTGCTTATTACTTTAAAATGGCTGGTATTCGTAAAAAACCACAAACATAATTCGAAGTTTGAATTTTTTCCACAGTAGCGGTTTCAAATGTCTTTAAATTAGTTAATTTATTCCATTCTATAGTAAAGTGCTTGATAAAATGCTTTAAAGAAAAGAATCAAACCGAAAACAAGGTAAGAAAAGGTCAACTGGCAAAATTGACAGAGCGTGATCGAAGATTTACAGCTAAAAAAATTATGATGAGTGCTGTGAAAGTTTCTGAATAGTTAAATGCAAATTTTTACATTTCACTTTCACTTAAAATTGTTCGCCAAGTTCTCTGATTAGCTGAATTAAATGAGACCTCTTCCCGTAGAAATTTCCTGGGCCGTGCGAAAAACTGAAAGCTTACGCTTTTCGTCGCAAAATTTAAACTAATATTATAAAGAGAGAGGGCAGAGGTGTGTTTATATATTCAAGGTAATCTCTGGAACCACTGCACCTTTTTGGAAAATTCCTTCACTATATGAAAGGTGCTTTCTTACTGAGTAACATAAGCTATAATTCGAAAAAAATCCAATAAATAGTCCTTTTTTATTTCAATTTAGGCCCAAATTTCACGTAAATTGCCTATTATTGGCTATTAAAGGGGTGAAAAATTACTTGCACATACTGAAAAGGGAAGAATTTTCCGCGTTCTAAACAATTTGTTTCAATGCTCTAACTTAATTACGGTTGAAGTAATTTGCGTTTTTAGATCGAACTTTTTTTAGGCTTAGCTGAACTTTATGCACTACTTCCTTCATTAAACCTATCAATAAAAAGTGAAGGAATTATCCCACAGTTTTCTTTTTGACAGCATTGGAAAAAGCGGCATTTAGCGAAAAAATTAGCTTCTATCTTCAAAGGGAAAAAAGTTTCGAAATATGTCATTTTGATTCGTTTAATTTCTCGAACTTATTTTGTTTCATGTTTCCATGGTTACGCTTTTAAAATCCATCTTTCGCATTTTAATTTCTTAAAAGTATTTTAATATCTGAAACTTTTGATTTGTTTTTATCCGAGTGAAATGTACTACATTTTCTATTCTTATTTTTTTTCTGACGACGATTTTTGAATGTTCCACGGGATATTTTTTTTTTTTTTTCGTTAGACGGATCGATTACGATAGCGTGGTTGCTGGGCAAGTTTGGCGATAAACAATAAAGTTGTGGAAATATTTTTACATATGAAAGATATTTGATTTTTTTTATTTGGCGAAATATTTTAAACTGCAGTAAAAACCGCTTCACTCGCTAAATAGAGTTTTAAAGCAACTGTACATCTAATTTAATGACTTGACGAAAAGTTTTAATTTCCAAAGAAACTTAACTAGTTTTTTTTTTTTTTTTTTTTTTTTGAAAAGGTGTGCACGTTTTTCATACAAAGAAAAATTATCATTTTACATTAGTGACGGAGGGGGCGTCATTTTTTTTATTCAACGGACTTCCATTAAATTTTTAGCACGGGCATCGCTGTGCGGGTACTGCTAGTCTATGATAAATAACCTCAAAACGTTTTGGAATTACATCTTACAGATAAAAATGAATTTAACATTTTTGGTTAAATTGCTGAATAGTTGTTAATAGAAGAAAAAATTTGGAGCTTAATCTTAAGAACATAGTGGACCAGTTAATCAGGACGGTGAAGGTGTTCTTGTGTGTGGGTGCATATTAGCATCAGGATTTGGCAGTTTGGAATTTTTTGATGAAATAATAAATCATGCTGTTCATTTAAATATTTTAAAAACCAATTTAAAATCTTAGCAAAAAATTTGGTTATCGGAAATAACTTTGTTTTTTTTTTTAAATCAAGATAACGATAAGAAGCACACGGTTTTCAAAATTTGCGTCTAGTGCCTAAAAAATTTTCCAAGAGTTTAAAAAATACCCCTTCAATCTCCAGATTTGAACTTAATGTAACATATTTAGAGATATCTGGAGCCTAGATTACGAAAATGCGGCTTTGAAACAAAAATAGAGCTAGAAACAGTAACACTCGAAGTGTGGTGGAACACTTACTCAGAACTTACTTCAAAAAAAAAAAAATGAATGAAATCTATTTCAACAGACGTTTAAAAGGTGTTGTTGATACTGCATGATATTCTACTAAATAATAACTTATTAAAAAGTTAAATTATTCAGTAATATATAGACATTTTTTAAAGTGTACGAAGACTTTTGTGAGATAAAATTTCCGACACTTTTCTTGTTTTTGATTTTTTAAAAATGAAGTTTTAATAAATTCATGTAGTTTTGTTGAAAATTGATCATAGATCTTATAATAGGGTTGTTTCCTTCAGTCAAAAGTAGTACTTTTAGTCACTGAAATTGATAGAATAAGCAAAAAATAATAATATGGATCCAGAAAATTCTTTCATTTTCCCAACAGTTTTTTTTTAATTAATTTTTTAAAATGTCCGATTTTTCAAACAAGGCGTGGTCTAGATGACGTCACAAATGATGCTTTTTGTCGCATCTTTGTACCGCGTTTTTACGTTATGATAATCAAGAAGCTTATTAAAATCGCTCTCTACGCTTGCTATCAACCATATCGTTGCCAATAAACGTGAGTAAAGATGCGAATTGAATATTTTCTGTGAATGGCAACACAGAATGGCATTTCATTATTTGTGATGTCATCGGCAAGAAATGTAAACAATGAAAGTTCACCGATTTAAGTTTTTTTTTTTTAAATATTAAACTTAAACAAATTCCAGTCTTGCATAATATAGACGAACACGCGAACGGCGTTCGCAGAAAATTTTTGGCTCTGCAGAAATTTTTTTCGAACTGCTAATGTTAATTAAAATATAAAAATAATTTTTTAAGGAAATTTTTAAAAAATTCCCAATTTATTTCTCTTAAAACCTTTATTCAAAAGCTTTTTAAAGCACATGTGTGAAAAAAATAATGATTTTGGCAGTTTCTTCAGTTGGTGAAAAATAAACACAAACTATATGTCATTGTAAAAAAAAATTAAATGATTTAAAGTACTTCTTTTTTTGTCTCCTTCATATTAGAATATAAATTTAATCTTTATTCAAGGGTGAGCAAGGCAAAATAATTATTTGCAGAAAATTTTCCAGTTAGGATTTGTGTTCAGAAGGATCAGAAAGCTTTTCATTTTATCTAAGTCTGGTTAGATCCGATGTTTTTAAGCATGATCTTTCAGAAAAAATACTTTTAAAATATTGGAAACGACCCCATTAAATACCTATTCCGAAATATTAATTCTAACCAATGGATAGGGTCCTATTTCATTGAAAGTCGTAGGTTCACGAACACCTTTGGAGCCACTGTACATCTCGGCTGCTCGTAGTTAGGTTATCTTAATGTTTAATACAGATTCCCGAATATTTCTGAATAATACTTTAGGATTACATTTTCTTTTTAGCCTATACAAAATAAACACTAAAATGAAATTCAGCCTTAATTCGTACTTCGCATTTCAAATCTGTTAAAATGGAAAAAATATGACTAAAGGTACAGGGAATTCAGAATTAGCTCTAAAAATAAAAAGCTGATTATAGCTGAAATTGGCGACTGAGACAGTAAGGGGGTGACCTCCCGAAATGTACTCACTTGGCAAACTTCGTCTGACAATTCGGCAAATTTGGAGTCATTATTACAATTTTTAAATTCCCGAAAGTCCCTTCTCATGTATGCGTATTGCATACCCTTATTTTATCATTCGGCAAATTAAGATTTCCCCCCAAATTGATAATTCCCCAAAAGTTTCAGTTCGGGGCATTCCTGGATAGTGTCGGCAAAATCAAATTTTGTCGAATTGCCGGAAAAATTGAGAATATGGTGCAATTAGCTGTCGGCGAATTGATTGTCTTTCACTTGATACACGAAAATATGCCTTTGCAAACTATTTATGTTTTTGATTTTTTCCTTTTCCATTAAAAGGTGAAAATATGCTCATGTCATATTACTTAACTCAAAGATTTTAAATCCTGAAGAATCAATTGAAAAAGAAAAATAATGCCGACTCTAACTGAAATTTTTCAGTGGGGGCTTTGTTTCGGGAAAATAAGCAGCCTTAAATTAAGCAGTTGGAAAAAATGATCGTGTCTGCAATATGAATTTCTCAGAATGAACGTGAAGCACTGTAAAACATATGGTATGCCCGCACAAACTGTTCATATTTTCTTTTCTGCTGTCAATGCTTATTATTCATCATAAATCTGTGTTCATGTATACTACATTTTTTTAAAAATCAAACGTTTCGTGAATGCCGAAACTAAAAGGTCAAAAATACGGATTCTGGTTAATTTGACGATTGGGCCGTGCCGTATTTCTCAGGGACCAGTCGAAGCACCCTGAAAATGACGCGCTAAAGAAAACAGGCGGCGAAAGAATGCCGAACAATCGTGTTTACTGTGCAAATGAGTGTAAACGGAGTTCCCATTCTTTATTTTATCTTGCGCCAAGTACCAAAAGACTAGATATGTAACTTTTCTACTTTTCTTTTTTAATTTTTTTAATTAATGAATGCTCTAAAATTCCGAAATAACTGAAAATGCCAACTCAAACTGATTTTTTCCGACTGAATGAAATCACTGGGAGGGTGAGACACTCCCCCCCCCCCATAGCGACGGTCCTGTATTGTCATTGCTGTTGTAGACAGGTTTCACTGTACTTGGTGTGTTAAAGCGAGCAATATTTTTGGGATTCATAAAATTTCTATTGAATTCCAGCTCAGCTTTTCTTTATTAAATTTTCTTTAAGATTCCAAAGTCAGCCAAAGTTAGTGATAAAATAAATCCTGAGAACGAGCGATGACAACTTTTTTTTTTTTAATTTGTAAAATAAAGAAATATTTTTAAAATATATGTGTGTTTATATGTGTATTTTTTAAGAGCAATGACGTAAGAAAGAGACATTCAGACAGATCAAAGTAAAGTAACCAACTTTTTGGTGCTGTACAGTGATTAAAAAGAAGAAAAACCGTAACAATGATGAATTTTTATGATAAGAATTCCGAAAAGTTTTGATCACAGATGGAAGTATAACTGCGAAAGAAGTCCGAACAGGTACAAAGTTAAACGCTTCTAGTACTTCTCAATAACATCTGTAGAAATTGAAAAGATATTTTCAACTTTTGAGGTGGTATTGATTGATTTAAAAAAAAAATGATTTATTCCTATAAAAATAACTAATGTACATACCACTTTCTGTGTGAATAAATTTTATAATATATATTTTTCTCTTGAAGAGAAGAATTGTTGGTTGTAGGTTGTTTGCAGATTAATGAGAGCTGGCTATATCATATGTATTCCTATATGATTTTGTTTTTATCGAATATTCCGAAAAGTGTTTGTCTGTATGTAAGTAAAATATTTTTGTTGATAAGAGTCTCAGTTATTGGTGTTCTTTTTAAACTGCATTTATCTTTTAAGATATTCAGTTGTTTTGCTTTGTACTGCTCCATTTGTATAAATGATTTGTTTAGTATTGCTTAATTTTTTTATGTGATATGATGTAATAAAGAAGTTCAATAAATTTTCCTACTTACCTTTTAGTAAATGAGATGTGTATGACCCAAATTCGCTAATCAGCACTTCTTTTGCAATAATTAGGACTTTTTTTAACGTAGTGTTAATTTTGGTTTTTAGAAAACCCATTCGTTATTTCTGTACCTCATTGCCAGAAGGACGTCACACTATGATAATTTTTACAAAACGTTTTTCTGGTGCATGCAAAGATGGAACGCGCGCTCTTTTAACCTTGGTAAAAAATCGAAAAGGATTTTTTTAAGAACTACGTTTATATGACTCGATGCAGAATGGGCTTTTACATACAATGCACTAATAAAGGGGAAATCGCTAATTTTGGACTTACATCAATCTGGCTTTGAGGTACAGATTTATTCCCACAAACTTTGAAAATATGAGTGAAAGGTTTCTTTCAAAATTTATTGTAAATTAATAACCATTCAAAGCTTTAGATTAAAACTCTGATACATGTAATTCATTGGTATGTTACTTTTCAAATGTAAAGGGTGTCAAAGGTCACTTTAAATTCTGAATAGTTAATTACAAATACTTTCTTCAAAACCAGGCTGTGTGTGCGACATAAAAAAAAAACCTTGAATTTAATCTTTTCTCCCCGAAGGCCTTTGAACGTCCTGTCAAATTGGAATAATGTGCAAAAACATCTGGAAAGTCTTAAATTTTCTTGTTCTCGTAGGGATAAAGAAATGCCGCTGTGAAGTGATGTAACTGGACTTTGTTCTCTCTCCGCCCCCTGCAAGATATAAAGTGCACCCTACTTTAGAATTTCCACAGCCAAAATAATATTACTGTGACAAAACATTATGGTAAGGAGCAGTAGCGGGTTTTAGGGGGTGGGGCTCCCAAAAGGGTAATTAAACTCTTCCATTTATTATTTTTTTAACGACTTCTCTGTAACATAAGGTTTTTTTTACAGTTATTAAAAAAGGACTCACAAAGCATATTTCACTAAAAGCTTTTTTGTTTGCTAAAGAAGTAATACTGGAGTCCGGGACCGGAGCAACCGAATACATTTAACTCGCTGATTTGAAATTCAAGGAAGCGTTTTATCGCGATTCGTCCATAAATTCTTCTTTGATCTGATGGAATCAATAAAACAGTTTTAAACAGGTGTGCAGTCGTATCCAGAAGAGTCATTTCGATTTAGGAAGCCATTTGCGAAACAATAGGTTTCTTTTTCAGCTTATTAAAGATTGAAAATGAAAGAAATCATACGGTAGTTTCTTGGCGAAATCATAATATTAATGGAAACTGCATGTACGCGTAGTATGGAAATGTTAAAGAACAAATCAGCAAAGAAATAATCTCTGAATACTTCGGTAGAACTTAGGGGAGACCGGGGCAAGATGACGAATGCCTTACTTTTTCCGTTTTCTCCTAGTTAACAGCATCTACTGCATACTACTGGCTCTCCTATGTGCTGTTCGTTCAGCAGTAGCATAGAGAAGTTGAAGTCGCCATATTTGTGTTAGTTCTGAAGCTCTGATTGTTTACCGTTGCCACGATCTAACTTTTATGCATCTGTAAATAAGCTCTGCTACAGATAAGTTATATCGTGTCTCTTTGGTATGTATGAGAAACTTAGTTTAAATACTACCTATTACCATGAATAAATGTCAATTAATCGCCTTCTCTTATGGCAATGGAGAAGAATCCGTTCAAACAGGCAGTCCGGGGCAAGATGACGGGCCGACACGCGGGGCAAGATGACGAGTTCGTCATCTTGCCCCGTGTTTCTGAATTTGTTAAACTATGTTGTTCATTTTAATAAATCCTGTAAACGCTTATTTGTATGTGTGTTTGTTCACGCGACCTTGCGCTTCTATCTCCTTTGGGGTAAAATGACGCCAGGAATCAAGAGAGGTGTCGTTCGAAAGCCGGTGACCAAAGGCTATTAATAAACTAGTTGACCAAATGACTAGTTGACTGAATTAAACCAAGCAAAAAATCTCCTGTTCTGTTGATTATTGACAATCATAAATCTCACATAACTTTGCAGGCTATATTATATTGCAGTGAAAAAACATTATCATGTTGGGTTGCCACCCCACACATCACATCATCTGTAGCTCCTGATGGTCATTTTTCTGCCCATTAAAAACCTATTACAGCCAAGAATGTGGCAACTTTATGATCATTTAACTAGGACAAACTATCACAGACAAGAATATTGGTGAGCTTTTGAGCACCGTTTACTTTAAAGCAACTACAGTTGGAAATGCCGATAAAGAGTAAAGAATGAGGGATCGAGACTCGTAATTTTCTTGTTTTTAGCAGACTATGATGTTGTTGGCGATTAAACTGAGAATAATTGTGCTAATTCTCAGACCTTGGGAGTAGAAAACGAAAACAAGAACCCTCCAGACGAAGCAGAAGTTATGGCAAATGCAGATTCCGATACACCAAAAAAAAGCCTGTTAGTGTTTCTGATTTCAATGCATTGCCTAAGGCACCACAATGTGAGAAAACAAAATGGAAATGCAGAAAACTGAGCTCAAACATTTTTACAAGCACATCCATCAAAGAAATGTCAGAACAAGGAGCAAAGCGGATGGAAAAAAATGGATTATAAAAAAAACAGGGAAAACAAGCTCTTAAAGCTAAAAAGGAAGTAAAAAAACTCAAACTAAGTTCCTTTAGGTCCAAGTCTGTTAAATTCATGCCAAGCAATTCAGTTGCATCAACTTCAAAGAATCGTCTTATAAGATCCCCGCTTGTAAAGAGGAATATTGTGACCCTCCAACAGAAGAACGGACCCAGTGCTGTGAAATTCAAGAGTGGTGGCATGAGGCATGTTCCAATTATGAAAATGGCATTTTTATTTGTGTCTATTGTTAGTTGCTTAACTTAACACTTAAACATTACGCTCCAGTGCGTTACGCTTAATTTGATACTTTGTAAGATGTAAAAACACAGTTATCATTTTTTAAACTAGCAGGTAACATATTCAAAACATAAAATGTGTTCAACCTTTTTCAACGTTGTCATCTTGCCCCAAGGTCAAAGTCATCTTGGCCCAGTACTGGGGCAAGATGATGATTTGGTAAGGTTATGAAAAAATAAAAATATCCTTCGTTGTTTTTATTTGAAAAATTAAATGGTAATATATTTAATACCACAAAAGACTACTCTAACAGCTCATGTGAAATTAATTTTACTGTCCCAAAAAATAAATTAATAAGCAACAAAAATTGTTACATAATCATCTTGCCCCGGTCTCCCCTATATGTTATGAGCCTAGGATTTTCTTAGTTGCGTAATATTTTAGTTAAATTTTGATTTATTTATAAAAATACAAATGGGTGTGGGTTCATTTAATTTATAACCTTACCCTAGTTTTATAATCATTATGAACGTTTTTAATTAAAAATACTTACTTTATAGCAATTATAGCATCTCAATGATTTTTGTAATGGTAATTACTTTATGAAATGAATTATTTTAAGAGGCATTCAATTTAACTACTAAACTATAAACATTCAAAGTTGAAACTTAGTTCAGTTGTTGAAAAAAGTCTGAGGCGCTGGAAGACATTGGACAAAACGTGCTAAATGAGAATGCACTGAGTTCCATGTTTGAGAAAAAAAAAAAAAAAAATTCTAACGATATAATAAAAGTTATGAAATTTTTTTTTTTACTAAAATCATTGTATTATTGAATCGGCCTGGCCGATGCATCGGCGCCGATGGTTCAACAATTTAGCCATCGGCATCGGCATCGGCGGCCGATGCTAACTTGCAGGAAACATCGGCCCATCGGCCTTAAAATACATCGAAAAGCCGATGGAATTGGCCGATGTTTTTGAAAAAAAAAAGTACCTTTGCAGTTTTACTTTTTAATACATAGTAAAGGGAGTTATTGTTTTCTTAATAAAATTTTTTACTTGAATTTCAGTATGAATTTATTTTAGTCATCCCTGAAGGAATTTTTAATTTTTCATTCAGGTACAAACAAGTTAATTATTGCGTTGTTTCTTGCTGCTGGATGTACGTATATATCTCTCATAAGTCATAACTCAAAAATGTTAAGCTGTAGAAGGTTAAATTTTCGCATGTGGGATGTGCGCACGTTCCAGTTGTGCACTTTCCTTTTTGTTTTCGATCGGGTGTTCTGAAAAGCCAGTTTACTCATTTTTTGTGGCTATTAATTACATATTTCAATGCAAAACTAATATAGCGTCTTAGACTGACGATTATTTGGTGATATATTGCCAAATTGGAGACCATGGAAACAAACATGAGATGGCGAAACCGTTTTTTGGGTCATTTTGCTAGATTCCCGTTGAACCGACGGTAATTTTTAATTTTTTTAATATTTGTAATATGAATCACAGTAATGCAGTCTTTTCTGTATCGCTTCGGCGGAGTTACAAGTTTGGGGCCAGTTGAAATACATTTTGGGGCCCTATTTCTCTATCACGGAAGCTGTAAAACCTATAGCATAAGGATTTTTGTAACTCCTACGGTGCCCCTATGGTTATGAGGCCTCTCGCGCAATTGCAACATTTGCTATATTTTAAATCCGCCACTGCACGTCAAAACAAACTCGGGTGCAAGTTTTAAAAGGTTTTTTCTGCGCCATGTTTATAATTATTTTGAACTCTTATTTTTTACGACTTTTTTTTTGAGTTTCCGAGAACACTTGTGTGGCCCTCCTCCCACTCCCTCAATTTCTGAAATTAAACTCTAGTTGTACTTCTGAGTTGTTTAAAACTAACACCATTCATAAAATTAAAGATTTGTTTTTCAAACTTAATTTATTGTTTAGAAAGAATTTAGAGCATTAATGTAAGAAATTGATTAAAGACGTTTTGAATGGTGACATAATTCGGAAATCAAAGGGACTTTTAAATGTTTTCTTCAGAAGTGCTGAAGTAGATTCAGGAACTCTTCCGAGGCGTTGGTGGTAGCGGTTCTGTACTAAAAACATGAGGTCGAAGTTGGGGCTGAAGTGTGAGTTACTCCACAATCAGAGGGTGACCCCCCCCCTCCCACACCATCCCTCGTCGTTTCAAGCATTTCTTAAATATTTAGCGATTATTTATTTTGGTCAAGAAATGTCATTTTGCGTATTTCTCATACTTGTTTCACCTATATTTCGTAATGCGCGATCTTTTCTGCATCATTAATAGCGATCGATTTTTTTTCTGTTGTAAGTAACTATTTTTATGTATTCTTATAGAATCAATGAATGAGTTATTTTCGTTTTTTATAGAAAAGTTTCAAGGACTTTCTATTATGCAATTTTTTAAATTTCAGAATATTATTGTTAAATTGAAAAATTTAATTCGAACTTCTTTGTAAAGCTTCATAAAAGATTAAACAACCAAATTGTTCAATATTATGTGTGTAAACAACAGATCAAGTAGTATATTTATTCAGTTATTGGTGTAAATATTGAGTTTGTTTATTGTAGCTGCGTTTTAAGAACCTCGCTCTTTTCATGGCTATTTCTTTTTTCAGCAAAATTTATGAAAAATGCAAACTTTCCTATTCATAAATTTTAAATAAGTACAAAAATATTCCTATTATGATTTAATATTGTAATTTATCTGTTGTCTTTTTTGTTTAATTTGATGACTAAAAAATGTCTATGTGCAATCTTTCCACTTAAATTGCATTATTTGTTGACGGTTTCATAGTTTTATTCTTTTTTTTTTTTTTTTGAATGATTAAACAACATAATTTAATGTTTTTAAAGTATTTTTAGTGTACCTAAATCCATACATTTTTTCAATATTACTGAAATCTTAGTTATATGTTCAATTAAAAAAAAATCAAAAAGTTATTAAACAGTCTGTTTGTTTATCTTCCTTTTTTTCTTTCTTTCTTTTTTTTTTTGGCTGTTGTTCTTTCTATTTCATCATATAGCAGTCAAAAAAGGAGAAGCATAACTACACCCTATACAAATTGTAAGTAGTACGATCCAAAAGTTCGGAGACAAGCTGTATAAAACCTTACCCAGAATAGTTCACATTACCGAAGCACATCCACCTTCAAAAGGTCACCTTGAGGTACTATGTACTTCTGCCAGTGTTCATATAACTTTTGGAGTCACTCCTAGAAGCCACTTTTCGCTACCTTCTATGATGCAGCTTTATCTTCTCCTGACGGAAGAAAGCGGCGTCCATGCAAATGTTTTTTTTTTTTTTGCTGGGAACAGGTAAAAGTCACACGGAGCTAAGTTCGACGAAACGTTAGGTTATTTGTTTGGCATATCAGAGTATTAACCAATCGAACATTGCATCTGAAACATGAAATTCGCCTTCTTCCCCACGATGAAGTTAAAGCAGCAGCGCAAGAGGCTTTACAGGAGGTTGCGAAAAATGTCTTCCAGGAGTGCTTCTAAAAGCTATACGAACGTTGGCAGAAGTGCATATTCGTCGAAGGTTATTTTGTAGATAAATGTACTTCGGTAATGTGAACTATTCAGGGTAAGGTTTTATACTACTTGTCCTCGAACTTTTAGATCATACTACGTACGTATGCGTTTTCAACTTACTACGTTTTTAAGTGAGGCAAGTTTACGCGCATGAAGACATCACAAGAGAATTGGCGATCATTAACTGAGGAGGCGTTCAAAATGGATATTTTGGTCATCTATATGTTCTTAGGTACAGTATGCATGTACAAATGTGCCGAAAAAACTTGTGAAGTTTAAATTGGGTGATCGTAAAATAGAAATTTAGGTCGAGAAATCTGATTTTTTTTTGTGATTACGCTTCCTTATTCGTAGAAAGGAAGTAAAGTGAAATAAATCAATGATCCTTTAAATCCCTGATAATCTTATCAATTTATTTGTTTGATTTTTTTTCTTTTCTTTTTGGCATCGGCCAACGGCATCGTCCATCGGCAATCGGCCATTTGGAGGAAAACAATCGGCCATCGGCCATCGGCCGTCTTTGAACAATCGGCATCGGCCCATCGGCCAAAAAATGCCATCGGTCGAGCCCTATTATTGAATAATATTTTTTAAATAGTTAACTGATATGGTTTTACATGAAACAACTATTAAATCTTAATAACACTGTCCTAAATGTTTTTAATATTAAACGTTTTAGTCCTTCATATCTTTTAATGAATTGCGTGATTAGTGTTGAAATTTTATTAAAATAAAAGCAATTTTCGAAATTTGATTCTCAAATTGTAATGTATTGCGTTGTAAGTCAAACATTTTTATTATTATTATCAAATGAAAAAGTTCTTGTTATCAACGTTTCAAATATTTAATATTCGGTGCCGAATTTATTTGTTTAATATTAAGTTAATTTCTACTTTAAATACGTCGTACAGTTAGTCAAGTGCATGCGACTTGCGTATTTATTTATTATTTCATTTACATTCCTTTATTTAATAATTCCCTAATTTATTTATTCATTCATTCACTATTTTATTCACTCATTTATTTATTCATTTGTTTCATTTTCTTTTCATTTATTGATGCATTCTTTTATGTTCATATTTGTTTAATAAAAAGATATCTTTAATAACTTTAATAATCAAATAAAAAACATTTCCTGAGAAAAATATTTTATTTTTCTCTTTGCCCATCGAAAAAAAAAAATGAACATTTTCCACATTTTTTTTGGAGGTACAAATTTACTGCCAAAAATAGAAAAAAAAAATGTTTCAGTGCAAGTTTTATTGTAAAATTTATTGTTCGTTCTTTATGTATCGCCCTTTTCAGGACAAATTCCCAATTTGTTCATCTTGAAAGTTTTCTCAACCTCACTCACTTTGACCCACATTCCACACAAAATGGATTAGTCCTTGAAAATTCATTGGATATTACAAGAGGTTTTGATTAAGTTTAAGTTTAGTTAGGTACTTAACACTAAAAAACTTAAAATGAAAACATCAATAAACAAAAGCTCAGTCTGAAATCTTACTACTATTATAAATGCGGAAGTTTGTCTGTATGGATGTTTGTTACTCTTTCACGCAAAAACTACTGAATGGATTTTGATGAAACTTTACAATAATATAGCTTATGCACCAGAATAACACATAGGGTAGTTTTCGTTCCGTTATGGGGGGCAAAACCCCCCATAGGGGGCAATAATACACAATTTTCATACAATTTCTCTAATATGGGGTTGAAAAAATACTTGCACATATTAACGTTATATGTCCATCGAAAGCTTTAATTTTTCTGCGGAAGATGGCACCGGTTCGAAATTTCTAAGTAGAATAAAAAAACGAATTATAAACTTTTTAGTTCCATGTTCGAAGGCTTTCCTCAACTCAATACAGTATTTAGTGTATCATCTCAACACCCTGGCGACAGCTACAATTGTTGTATTCTTGACTATTTTTGCTTTTCGTCTGGCTGTTCTAGGCTTTTCTCAAGTAAATCTTAAAGTAACATTTTTGCACAAGATTGGGTAATAATAAAAGGATTTGGATGATTATTTTCCGTTTTAATGCAACGTTGATGCAATATATATATATATATATATATATATATATATATATATATATATATATATATTATATATATATATATATATATATATATATATATATATATATATATATATATATTGGGGGGGGGGGGGCAATCACGGTTGCTTATTGTTCTCACTTGACTGTTTTTATTTATTTATTTTTTTTTTTTTTTTTGTGTGTGTTTTTAAGAATTAATGGTGCTAATTAGGATTTTGTGGAATTAATATCCCTACTTTAACAGCGGCAATAGAGAGCATTGTTCTTTTTTTCTTTTTTTTTCCAATTTGTTTTTTATGCTATCGGACCTGTACTGCTGAAGATTTTTGGAATTAATCATGAAGGAGATCTTCAGAGGGAGATGTTATTTGCAAACGCTGATATCACCATTCTAATTGAGACTTTAAGGAATGTTTCTCTTTCCGAAATGAGAAGTTTTTTGAACTATTGTCCTCTTTAAATGGGAACTTAAAAAAAGAAAAACTGTTGTGCTTACTCTGCTTTTAATGGTATTTTTACTCTGTACTTTTTTGGTACTTTAATCGGGGCTGTTTACGTTGTTAAGAAACAGTTGATCTCCTTCACTTGGGGGATTTTAAATATTTGATATTCTCACCTCTAAAGGGACATTATTAGAATCTGGATTTGTAGTGACTGTTGACCCTATTTTGGGACGATTCTCCAGTAAGAAGCTGTACAATAATTTAGATAGCAGGTGTAGCGCTGGACACCATTTGACGGGGATGGAGATTATAAGGGAAATGGTTGAGTTTATTTAATTAAGGATTGTTGACCTCACTC